>NW_019524309.1:2478-41501 GCF_002814215.2 Seriola lalandi dorsalis
AATTAAAAACAGCACAGACCACTCAAAGATGAGTGGCTGGCAAAATGGGTGGACCGTGGTACGCTACGGCAAAAGGCGAGAGGGCCGCCGTCAGCGTACCTGGGATCAGGGTGATGGGGTGAACTGGGGGAAGGACCGTGCACCTCCGTACTCCTATGGGAGTCGGGGTCCTTACCCACGTCCTAACCCTAATCCTAACCCAAAAAAATACAAAAAATACAAAAAACAAAACAAAACAAAAAATACAAAAATATAACATGGATGATTGGACGGTGGTGCGTTATGGGCGGAGACGCCAACGCATCCACCAACCAGCTTGGGGCCAGGGGGGTAGGGGGTTCCAGGGGTGGAAGGACCGTGCTCCTCCTGTCTCCTACGGGAGATGGGTTCAGTTCACCCACCCTAACCCGATGCCCAGTGGTATTATGGGGAGAGTCATCGTGATAATTCTTCTAACCCTAACCCTAATCCTAACCCTGAATATTGGGTTACATTTTAGAAAAGAAAAAATTGAAGATATACTGCCCTAACCTAAAGGTTTATTCCTAACCCTAACCCAGAGTCTCAATGCCTAACCCTAACCTCTATTTCTATTCCTAACCCTAACCATTTTAACTGAATGCCTAAACCTAAACAATGCCTAAACCTAACTAAATTTCTAAATTGACGACTAAACCTAACCCAACCCTAACCCTAACCATTGTAATTGGATGCCTAAACCTAATTAACACCTAAACCTAACCATTTTAATTGGATTCCTAAATTAACTAAGTTTTTAACCCTAACTTGCCTAAATCTTAACCCTAACCATTTGGTTTTATCTAAAAATTAAAAAAAACCCTGTTTAAAACCTAAATTTAATTATAAAAACTGTTTAAAAATATATAAATACTGTTTAAAATATATACATGATTATTTGTTATTATTTAATTCATTAAAATTCATTTAAAGGGTTAAAATTTAGAGTAAAAAAAAAACATTATATGGGGATTACATTAAAAAACTATCAGGATTTAAGGGGTTAATTTGGTTTTATTCAAAAGATATAAATTTAGACGACAAAAATAAAAAAGACGATTGAGCGACTATAAAAAGGGTGAAAACACATGGAGAGCTCATTCTGAGCTGAGGCTTTGCTGGAGACAGCTGGTTTTTAGTGCGTGGTAGCCACTGCTTTTTATTTACATTGCCCTGCCTGAAGAAGGCACATACAGTGCCGAAACGTCGCGAGAGGGCACATTTTTAGTTTATTAATATAAAAAATATAAAAATATAGTTTAATTTTTAAGGGAGTTTTTTTAGTTTGTTTTTTGTTTTTTGTTTTTTTTATAAAAATTCATATTATTTTATTTACATTTATAGAAAATTTAAAAAGACACCCCCCCATCATTCCTAATGGCATATGCCGAGGAGGATGATGGGTGGCAAGTGGTTCGCCGTAGAAGGAGGGGTCGCTTCCGTGGGCGAAACTGGGACCATCGACCCCAAGACCGGAGTTGGTCTTCTTGGGACCGGGGAGGGATGGGTACCAGGGGGAAGGCCCGTGCATTTCCCGACCCTCAATGGAGGGGACGGGCTAACCCTCTGCCTAACCTTTTTAGCCCTAACTTGCCTAATCCTAACCCTAACCATTTGGTTTAATCTAAAAATTAAAAAACCCCTGTCTAAAACCTAAAATTAATATTAAAAACTGTTTAAAATTATATAAATACTGTTTAAAATATATACATGATTATTTTCTATTATTTAATTCATTTAAATTCATTGAAAGGGTTAAAACATAGAGCCAAATTCATTATATGGGGATTACATTAAAAAAACTCTTTGAATTTAAAGGGTTAATTTGATTTATTTCTAAAAACTAAAATTTAGACGACAAAATTTAAAAAGACAACCAGCGAGTATAAAAAGGGCGAAAACACATTGAGGGCTCATTCTGAGCTGAGGCTTTGCTGGAGACAGCTGCTTTTTAGTGCATGGTAGCCACTGCTTTTTATTTACATTGCCCTGCCTGAAGAAGGCACATACAGTGCCGAAACGTCGCGAGAGGGCACATTTTTAGTTTATTAATATAAAAAATATAAAAATATAAAAATATAGTTTAATTTTTAAGGGAGTTTTTTTAGTTTGTTTTTTGTTTTTTATGTTTTTTTATAAAAATTATATTATTTTATTTACATTTATAGAAAATTTAAAAAGACACCCCCCCATCATTCCTAATGGCATATGCCGAGGAGGATGATGGGTGGCAAGTGGTTCGCCGTGGAAGAAGGGGTCGCTTCCGTGGGCGAAACTGGGACCGTCGACCCCAAGACCGGAGTTGGTCTTCTTGGGACCGGGGAGGGGTGGATGCCAGGGGGAGGGCCCGTGCATTTCCCGACCCTCAGTGGAGGGGACGGGCTAACCCTCTGCCTAACCCTAACCCTCTCCTATGGGAGTCGGGGTCCTTACCCACGTCCTAACCAACAGCAGGAATTATACACACTTTCATTTTTCATTGTAAAATTAAATTTGATAATAAAGGCCATTTAACTCACTCTCTATATATGAACTGCCATCCTCACTGCAGGAGTCACATCTCTCAATTTCAGAGCACCAAAACCATCCTAATCCGTGGTGACTCAAACATTCAAACAATTCCCCCTTACAATAACCCCAGCATACAGGTCGACAGCTACCCGGGAGCAAACTACTACCATTTCATGCAAGTCATGGAAAAAACACCCCCAGATCCACTCACCAGATTGTTGATTCTCTCGGTGGGAATAAATAACAGAGACCAGGACCCCCACAAAACATCAATTAAACAGCTCCGTTGTCTGTACAGGAGGGCCAGACACGCCTTCCCAACACTGGTCCCAGGGTCCCAATCATTAACTTCTTTCACTTCTTACCCACAGAGCAACAGAAAAACCTGGAGATCATCAATACACATATTGAAAATAACTTACTGTATTTAGATGCTCTTCCACAGGAACACTTCTTCACCACTGACGACCAAATCCATTGGTCCACAGACACGGCCAGAAGGATGTTCTCCCTCTGGTGTACACAACTACACATATAACCAACTGCTAATTTACTCAATTGCTTTCAGATTGCACCAGTGGGGGAACCCACCTGCCACCTCACTCCGTCTACACCCACAAATTAATCACCTCTCCATTACAGGACACTGGACACCATGAACAACTTTATTAAACATAACATAAAGTACACATATATTACACACATAACAATAATCAAAAAGAACAACTTTTCGGTGTTGGGTGGGGTATAATGGATACCCCACTCACTCATCATGTCCAGTAAGCCAGCATCCCAACTGGAAACTACAATGGAGGAGAGAAAAGAGAGCAGAGAGGACTGGACCAATTAAACAATACCTGATCAAAAAATAAAACACTTTCTTTCACCCATAAGCCAGACTTTGGATTTTTCTTTCTCATTTTCTTGTTTGTTAAAATTTTCCTTTTACCCACCTGTTATTTACATTATAACTTAAAATCCATATGATCTTTTGTCTTGTTTTTTACATGTTGATTTGTGCAATTTCTATATGATTTAAACATTATGTCTTCTCATTTTTTCCATATACAGCCTTCATCAGGACATCTACAAGCACACAATAACACCACAAAATATCATTCACCTACCTTCCACAACCTACACAGGATCGGTGAGGGGGTCCACAACGTGCGGTACACCCCCAGGCCAATGCACCTGAATCCAACCCGGACAAATAAGCTTCATAACATTCTTCACCTAACCCTAACCCTTATGGTTACAAGTTTCACTTTGAAAAAAACATCACTACAAACCTATATCAAACGATTCCAAATGGTCTGAAACATGCTCCTAACCACTTTCTGGGGGGTCGTTTTCACCCTCAACACAGTCATTTTTCACATTTCCCATATGGGGATGTTACTTGACTAACTTTTAAACGCAAGGTCGTAGAGACTCGGGGTTGGTACAGTTGGAACGGGCATAACCAAAAACTTATATGCAGAACTTGGTTGCAAGTCTCTATCACCTTCAGAAAAAAAGTTATTCCCAAAAGAATCCTAAAGGATTGATTTGAGGTGGTTTTCATCCCTTATTCTAACCAAAATAGTCTTAAACGCCCTAACCCGAGCCACAGCTCTGTGCGGAGTTAGCTGGTGTTGCTTCCTTCTTTTACTAACTCCAACCTCTTTACCACTTCACTCAGAGAGAACAGTCCCTGCAGACAAAGGAAGTTAAGTCATGAAACATGTCCATGTCCATCTCAGCAGCTCTCTCAGTTCTTTGGTTGTATCTTTTAGCATCGTTGAAACAGGTACAAAGAGGAAATTTAGCAGGAGCCTAAGTCATTTAGGACTCCAAGTGTTAAGCTATGATACTTTGTTAAAAAATCAGTCATAGTGAATGTGTCTGAACAACAAATAGCCCAACAATGCTTTATACAGTATTAACGCTCATTTATTGATCATGACATTAATGGTTATGGTTTGTACATCACAAAATGTCTAAATTGGGGGTTAACTTCACTATCAAAGGAGGTGACACCAACTTCATTGATCTACAGAACTGTTGGAATATGGAGACCTAAAATAATCCGACAACATAGATTGCATATTGGATTTGTTAATACCTTCCCTGTGATCGTACACTTATATATAGATGGCTGATAAGATTAAGCTGTCGTCTGGTTGGTTCACTTTCTTGCAAATATAATTTTTATAAGACTTGAATTATACAATATTTTAATAGTATGGAGATTTTGTTTTTATTGTATTTTAAAATACTTAATTCAATAAATGTTCAGAGATTTTCATGCTGGATGGGCACTGATGTTGGCCAGTACTCAAATAATACATGTCAATATTCTTTTGGCAGAAACACAGCAACACTTTTCAATAAATTCATTAATTGCCACATATGCCAAAAAAAGATCACCACATACTCAACCAAAACACAGAAATACACTAACAGTGATTCAAAGGTAACAGCAATGATGTGTCTGAAAAAAACTACAAACTCAAGAAATTCATGTTACACTCAAAAACATTTAAATAGATCACAGCACTACAGATTCTCGTATACTCCACAGCAGAGCAACAAAATCAGTACAACACACGGTGCAAAAAAGGTGCAGTTTTTCTTATTTTTCATTTAGTTAACTCCAGAAACACATCCTGCTTTTGTAGGTGTGAACATGTAGATATTTCAACATTCCCAATAAACCATACATCATATTTTTTCTTTAAAAAAAAAAAAAAGATCTTAGTTCCAGGAAAGGTAGACCATACTATCACATCATGCTTTTTAATTTTCACTTCTGCTGGGAATAGTACTAGTATTTATTACCATGAGTTTCCCTTTCAGGAGAGTGCAGACCAGAGAAAGCCTTGTGTTGTCCAGCAGACAGCTGCAGGAGACCACAGGTTTTTCTCAGGACGGGGATGGCTACATGCTGACTGGACTGCTTGGACACCAGTGTTTCAAATTTCTTCTGATTTTATCTGCCATCTAAAGAGACCTCTTACTCCAAACGCTGGGTAAAGTTTTCCGGGAACAGTCCTTTTTGAGCACCAGCTCCAAGTGTTAACCAGTCACTTTCTTTGATCCCTGTGAGCCAGCCAGCATCCTGCAACAACAACAGCCACAAAAACACCACTATCAGCCTTAAGTACTATTACGGTTTTGTTCCTTCCTTCCTTTCAAAAGGCTGCTGGACTTTAATTACTGGACTTCAACATGTAATCTGCTCTGCTCACCTGATCCTCTACTGAAGCAGTTGGAACCACCAACACCACATCACCTCTCTTAAGTTCAAGTTCATCTGAATTTGCAGCTTCAAAGTCATGCATTGTCTCCACCTGCAGGAAGAAAAACACCATGACCACCTATGCTAACAAAGACTGAGCAGGTTAATCATTTATATAAAAAACATATACGAGTGCTGATGTAAAAGTTAGCAGTTAAGATGTGGAGGAAGTCCCACCTTATAGAGAAAGTCATCAGGGAGTCCTGAGATGCCACCAGATGGACTCATGTGTTTAATGGTCTGGTTTTGTGCAGTAACACCATTGTCACTTATGGCAGTGGGGGAGATGATGTCAGTATCGCGGTCATCGTCACCTTCATTACTAGAGGCGGGTTCAATCACCACGGAGGGGATCGGCATCTTTTCCTGCAGGGGATAAGTGGCATGGACCTGTTATTAACAAACCTCTTACTGTCTCGCACAAACGCACACAAGACTGAAATAAATCTAAAGGATTAATAAATCTTAAATCATTCCTAAACTCATTTTGATTATATCCTGGTTGATGTGGCAGAGTCATCCTAGTTCTTCAATCTAAATTCTCTAAACATTCAGAAGTCCTGCTTTCATCTGTGTAGCAGTTATTCTCTAGAGATATTGACTTTCCTCAAACCTAAATAACTCAAAGTATTATGGAATTCCTTTATAAACCTCACAGAGCACAGATTTGTACATTGTGAAAATTGCAAATGAAACCAAAAACAAGGCACATGTACTGTTGGTTGACAGAAACAATGTAAAATAACAACAATATAACAAATTCATTATTATTGTTTGACTACTTTGTGCATTGTCAAAATGTTACTTGCAATTACTTGCAGCATTTTTATTATTCAATTCTTTAATCATTGTTGACAGAAATACTAATAAAATATTAAAACCGTCAACATACCTCACCAAGTTCTGGTTTCTCAGAGCTGGGAGATCCAACCGTTGACTTTGGAGAGAAAAATCACATTTAGGCCACAAACATGCTCTATACAAATACAGTACACTAATACAAATGGCCCAGCTGCCATGAACACATGAACTCAAACTGTGCTCTTAAACACTGGAGGTGATCTATTTTAGTCCTCAAGGAGGCGATGTAGGTCTATAATTTAAGCCAATCAGAGCATTTCCATGACCGCAGTAGTATGCAAAGAAACATCCATGGAGGAATGTGTGAGAACTGCTGTGTACATTGCACTGAATAAAGACAAAAGAAACTAAGCAGATGTGATTTGTGATCTTAGAATCTCCCATGGAGGAAGAATTTTGGCTGAATAAAGAGTTGACAAAGTTCAGCTACAGCTGAAGAAAAGGGGCCAGCTTTCTGTTGTTTCATGCCATAGTGACCCCAGCTGCAACGCTCAGACCACAGCTCACACCTCTGCTGCATTGTGACACACTCCGTAATGCTACAATCCATTTCATGCATGTGGCGTACCTCAAAGTGTATGGTTGCGTCCTTGTGTGGAACATGTTTGTGACCTTAATCACATTATACCATAAAAATAATGAACTGAAAGTAAAGATTCAACACATAAATATTCTATGATTTACATTGTACTAATTATGTAGATAACATGGTGATGATGATGACGACAATGATGGGGATGACAAAGATGATGATAGTGGTGATGATATTAATAGTGATGACCATGATAATGGCAATAATGATGATAATGTAAAGATTATGACGATGATGACAACAATGGTGATGATGATGATGAAGAGAATAGTGATGATGATGATGATGGTGACAATGCTGTTGATGATGATCAGGTGATCATAGAAAGCAGGAGTGTCGTTACTGAGCTACTGGGATCAATGTGTCCACTCACAGCAGGGTTCTCCTCCTTCAGGCTGCCAGGACTTTCTGCTGTGACTTCCTCACCAGCAGGTGGAGCAGGATGTTCATCCACCTCTCCTCCAGGAGGGGAAGCTGCAGGTTTGTCTTCAGCAGGGGAAGCTGCAGGTTCGTCTCCAGCAGGGGGGGTTGCAGGTTCGTCTGCAGCAGGGGGGGCTGCAGGTTCGTCTCCAGCAGGGGAGGCTGCAGGTTCGTCTGCAGCAGGGGGGGCTGCAGGTTCGTCTCCAGCAGGGGGGGCTGCAGGTTCGTCTCCAGCAGGGGGGGCTGCAGGTTTGTCTTGCTCCTCAGCAGGTTCTGTCGAGGCAGCAGCTTGTGTCTCTGAGGCTCCAGGAGTCCCAGTTGATTCAGCATTAGCTTTGTTCTTTTGCAAGGGAAGACGGTATCAACCCTCAAACAGTTGAAATGCGGCTGCTGATATTTTGCACGAAATTGAGTAAATGGCTCAGAATTCATAACAAGAGCTTACACCTGTCTAAATGGTCCATTAATGAAGTAATCCATCCTTCATGTCTGCTCATTTTCTTCATGTCAGACTTCATGGATGTTTATGGTAAGTTTAAGTTTAAAGTAAAGTTTTAAATATTTTACAGTTACAATCAGAATAAAAGTCCTCAGCATATCTCAGGGTTAGCCCTAACCCTGAGATATTACAAAAAACTACTGATCAAACAGAAAGAAGAAAAACATTTAATGAAAATGTTTACAAAGGGTCCTCAATAAACTGATCTGCTCAACAGAACAATAAATCAAAAACATTAATACACCATTCCATATGTGTTATCGTCAATAAAATATTGCTCAAAATAAACTTAAAATTATAACTCACCATCTTATCAAAATCAGCAAAAAATGATGGGGCAGAAGCATCCTTCAGAATGCATGTGTGAAAAATGGAGAAGAGTTACAACTTAAGATAAAGATGCACAAATAAAAAAATGATTTATCATTCACAGAAAGAGAGGGAAGAGTATTTACAGAACATTAAGATTTGAGACATTAAGAGATGAGACATTAATAAGAAATTAATAGACAGGACGCAAACAGACGAGACATTAATAGACAGGAAATAAACAGACAATACATTAGGAGACTGGAAATAAATGGATGAGACATTCAACAATAGGGGATAGGACAACAAGAGAGGAGACATTAAGAGAAGGGAAATTAGCAGAAGGGACACTGAAACAGCAAACAATGAACAGATAATATAAGTAGGTAAAATTATCGGTGACACTTTAAGTCTCCGTGTACTGAATTAGATCTGAAACACTGTCATCAGAACAGCTGAATTCATCTCTATCAACTACATTTTAATGCTTCTTCTGGACAATGACTTCAAATTTAAATTTACTTTACTGAAAAATTACCTGTGAAAATCCATTAAATCCACTGGTCACCTGAATGAATTCAGAGACACAGGTTAGTATCAGAGACATTTAAGATGACTAAATGAGTTATAAAGAAGAACAAAATTATGGAATTAACAAGCAGATGAAGCAAGCAGAGAGGCGGGAGGAGCTCAGGCTGGGATCCAGGTTTTAGGATGACTACTTTTACTTTGTGAATCTGTGGGAGGGTAGAAAGCAGGAAAGGGATTTGATTGATTTCTAATCTACTCTGTGCTAATCTACCAAACTCGAGAAGGGAGGAAGTCAAGTACCTCTTCCTGTTCTGTATCTAGCTCTTGGTACAACTTTCCAAATCTCCGGTTTGCGGCCTCATCTTCGGACATGTCTGAATTTTCTGGTTCTCTGTGAATTCGGGGAACGTTTACATCTGCTGCTGTTCCAGAGATGGACGCAGAGTTTTGTTGTGTGACAGAGGACACGAAGCCACTGCTGTCACTAACTTCCTGCCAGGACGTGGTGCTGAAGGCAGGACCCTCAGTCCCTGAAGAGGCTGCTGGGAAACTGTTGGCAAAAGGGTCTGCATCCCACTCACTCCCATCCCCAGTAACCCCACATTCTCCTGAGGTCTCAGCAAATGGATCAAATTGAAATCCACCCACCTTGTTTCCAGACTTTGTTTCCGCAAAGGGATCTGAATCAAACACACCTACTTCCTGTGTTTCAGCTGAGGGAACTGAATCAGACGCACCTCCTCCACGTGTTTCAGCAAAGGGATCTAAATCAAACACACCTCCCCCCTGTGTTTCAGCGAGGGGATCAGAATCAAACGCACCTCCTCCCTGTGTTTCAGCAAAGGGATCTGAATCAAACACACCTCCACCCTGTATTTCAGCTGAAGGATCAGAATCAAACGCACCTCCACCCTGTATTTCAGCTGAAGGATCAGAATCAAACGCACCTCCTCCCTGTGTTTCAGCAAAGGGATCTGAATCAAACCCACCTCCTCCCTGTGTTTCAGCAAAGGGATCAGAATCAAACGCACCTCCACCCTGTGTTTCAGCAAAGGGATCAGAATCAAACGCACCTCCACCCTGTGTTTCAGCAAAGGGATCAGAATCAAATGCACCTCCCCCCTGTGTTTCAGCAAAGGGATCTGAATCAAACGCACCTCCACCCTGTGTTTCAGCAAAGGGATCTGAATCAAACGCACCTCCACCCTGTATTTCAACTGAAGGATCTGAATCAAACGCACCTCCCCGCTGTGTTTCATAAAGATTTCTATAAACTGTGTTTCTCTCTGGTGAAACTTTCGACTCTGGTTCGACTTTTTCAGACAAGTCTGCTGCTACACCATCAGCTCCACCTGCCCACCCCTCTGAGCCACTTACTGGATGATCTTCATATGAAAGTTCATCATCAGCACTCGCCCAGCCTCCCCCTAGACCTCCATCACCCCACTCCTCAGCAGTCTCATATTCAGACCCAGAACCATCTGGAGACCTGGACCACTTTTCTCCTCTGTCCTCTGTGCTGTCCTCAATTTGTTCACCATACTCATTGGTGAACATAAGTCCTGGAGTGGATGTCCTGCGGTCTTCCTGTCCTACTATGCCCCCCCTTGAATCTGCCTGCCCTGTTGCATTTTCCTCATCTCCAACTGCAGTGGGATGAAGGTTGGGGTTAGTTTGAGAGTCCCACTTGCTAACCTCATCTTCAGCTGCTGTGGCTGCCTCGCTTTCCTGAGGAGGTGTAGCTGTGTCTCCACCCGGCTGCAAGCCATCTGCTTGGGGCCAGCCCTGAGCCCCACCCTGTGCCCCCTCCAGCACTACAGCAGGGGCACCAGGGGCCTCGGCTCTTGAAGAGGCATCTCCATTTGCTGGCACTGAACCAAAGTCTGCGGACCAGTCAGCCATGAAGCCGGCATCTGCAGCCTGCTTGGAAATGGCAGGGAACGAATCGTTAAAGTTTGACCCCCCTGCTCTAAACCCAAAGATTCTGACTGGAAGGCCAGTACATGGAAATACAGAGTAGCTGTTTTCCATCTAGACACTGTAGGTGAGTGATGTATCTGGAGAATGGTTGCACAAACACACACTGATCATGGCTTCCATCTAAAAGATATATACACAGTTTCTGACTGACTTCAGAAAGATCAATTTTCTGTGAATTTTGGGTAATTTTAGACTTAGAAATACAAACAGGGCCACCAAAGCTACAGTACAGGTCTCTTCACATGGATGGTAAACTAGGTGGATTTTTTGCATCAGTCCTTCAAATATATTTTGAAATTAATAGTGCAAATGTAAAGATTTGAATAAAAAATAAATGCCAACAGGAAGAGACATTAGTTGATCATTTCATCTTTGTGGAAACAGCAGCTAAACAAGGTCCAAGGTCAAATGAAGTGCATGAGTTTGTGAATACACTGATGTACTACAGTAAACATTATCATTGAGGAGACAGTTAATCTAAATTGATCAGTGATTTCTCAGGTTTCAGTGATGATGACAAACAAAACAGTGGTGTTGTGTAACTGAATACTTACAGGCTGAGCTGTTTGTGCGTTTCCCTTTAAAAAATGAAAAAACAAGTAAAGAAATGGTTCAGATCTGTAGAGAGAACTAAACTGGTCTGTGTTTAATCATTAAGTATTAATTTGTATAATTACTTGCCCAAATTCGCTTCATTCATCCGCTAATCTCAAAATGAGTGATGTTTTACCCTCAATAATAATCTGAGAGTAAATTTCAAGGATCAAGTCCACATTTGTGATTGTCCATTAGCAGTGTAAATTATAGTCTAAACAGCTTTACATAAGACACAAGACTTTACTTACCGACCACATGTCCCAAGGTATAGTTGTCTGAAAGGAGCACACTACATGTTGTTAATGTGGCAGATCATCACACATTTTACACAGTTTCCATCAGTAACATATCAATATAAACAGATTAACATCAAAGTTATTTGTAGTTATCAGCCTCAGTCAGTCAACAGGCCCTTCTCATAAAAATGAGCTTTCAGACTGTGCTTTCAGACCATTGTGTTGGTGTTGAGGTGTAACTTGGTTCAACGTGCTGCAGCTGAAACAGTGTCAGTTAATGAAAAGAACCTGTGGTATTGGCGAGACACTTTCATCTGGCTGAAAAGCATCAAAGTCCAGGTCAAGAAGAGATTCTCCAGGTCGTTCATTGGGCTGTGTATAACAACAAAACAAAGACGGGTAAACAGAATTTTACAACACACCGTGCATATAAGGAAAAGTTAACAAGCACAGAGAATGTGTGTGGACCCCACACACCTGCGATGGTGAAGGTGCTGGTAAAAATTCTCCTCCAAATAGGTCGATAATCTGGTCCTCTGCCACCTCCTTGGTAGGTGTAACCTTTGGTGGTGGAGGAACCGGTGGTCCCTTTTTAAACTGCCAGAGGACACAACAGGCCATGAACAACTCAACCAGCATCACCTCTTCACTTTCTCTGATTCATGTTCAACATGTGAAAGAATGAATGGAGCCGCATGCAGATAATGCAAACACAATGATACAGTGGGAGGAGCCACTGGTTCTCAAATAGATTTTTCCTGTTCTGTATTATCATTTTAACTTTTTCTTTAAATGATGCCCTTCATGACCACAGAAACTCAGTTTCCAGTTAGGAGGTGCGAATCACGAATTGAAAATGCTTCATCATTACAGTTGTTAACAAAACATGGCGTCACAGCTGCTGAATTCAAAACTTAGCCAGTATTTTAAAAGTGAACTGATTCCAGCTACAGATTGTGTTTTCAGTTTTCTCAACACCATAAGCAACTCATGAACGTTATGTATGTATATCATAATGATTATTGATGTTCCTCAGCAGTCAGCAGATTTTGATTTAAATCAATCTTACTATCTATGGGATGAGTATAGACAGTGGTGGAAATATTACAGCATCTATATATTTGCAGCTGAATGTAGGATAGGACATGTCCCTACCAATATTTGAGTGAACACGTTCACTGTTTGGAGTGAAGCCCTCCCAGAGGGTACATCTCCAGATGACCAATTATGCATGCTAGCATTTGATTGGCTGAAAGAGCAGGTACTATCTGGAGGCTCACATCATGTATAAATATCACACTTACTGAAAGAGAGCAAATCAGTGAGATGACAACAGGAAGTTGTTGATAAGTTGTAGTTACAGGAAGTGTGTTTTGTCAGTGAGAAGAGCACTTAATCTACAAAATAAGTCAACAGTCAGTTTTTTTTTTGTCTGTAAACAAACATGATATAAATGACAGATTTAGAAGAGCAAAACAACAGAATAATTCAAGTTTACTTAAACTGTCAGGAACATCATTAAATCTATGGCTGAACTTTGACCTATCAGACTTATTGTAGTTATAATTGCTGGATGTTTTTCTGTGAAATGGATCATATGAATATAATTGACACTTGTTGAAAATGGAATGATCAAAACTATGTAAAATAAGTTTTATAGATTTTTTTAATTTATTTTAAAATTATAAATATCCACTCAGTGAGCACTTTATTAGGAACACCTGTACACCTGCTTATTCATGCAGGTATACAATCAGCCAATCATGTGTCAGCAGCAGATCCAGGTAAGGAGCTTCAGTAAATGAGGAAACATGTGACTCAGAGACTTTGAGCTTCATGACTGTTGGTCTGAGTGTGTATCAACTCGGTATCTAGAGGTTTTATATCCAGCGAGCAGCAGCTCTGTATTGATGAGTGAGGTCAGAGGAGAAGGGAGAGAAAGGCTACAGTCACTCAGGTAACCTTTACATCTTTACAACTGTGCTGAGCAGAAAAGCTTCAGAGTGAACAAGACGTCCAATCTACAACAGCAGAAGACACAGGCTCACCAACACTGGACAGTTGAAGACCTGTTCTGATGGATCTGGATTTATTTTATGGTCACAATTTACCATCTTCTAATGGTAAATTGTGGCCACTTCTAGCATGGTAATACACCATGTCACAAAGGAAAAAAATGTCTAAGAATACCAACAAAGACTGTACAGACTGACCTGAACACTAAGCGAGTTATCATGAAATACATGGCAGAGAGGAGACTCTAATATAAGATGACAGAGGTTCACTACCACCAATTGAATGTGACATGGTTACTTACCATGAATACATGAGTAAAATGGAGATACATGAACATATGAACAGATGAACAGGATGGAGACATGTTACAGGTCAGTGAGACAAAAGACTGAAAATGCTTCTGATGAAGCATCACAGTTTATTCTAATGATGCGACAACTGAAACCTCAAACACACAAAGAACTACAACATGAACTACACTGTTGTATTTACGTTTTCTACTGTTTCTATTCTACTCCTCTGGTAGTGTATGATATATTGTAAAACACTGGTTCCCAACATAGAGTACAGTATAACCCTTTAGGACCTGAAACATCTGAGAGGTCAGTCCTCCACTGGGTCCCCATCTACACAGCAACACTGTTCATCAGTGTTTCATGTCTACTGGACCTGGCTCTGTCACAGCTCCTTCATGTAAACATCACGACTCTGTCATGTGTTACAGAGAAGACTGGGAACCAGTGTTGAAGAAACACACTGTGTGACTTCACATTCATACATATACATATTTGTCCAAATACGTTCAACAAACATGTAAAAACGATCTATATCTAACACTTAAAGTCAGATCTCATGACCTGAACAGACAGTAGAAACAAGACTGTATTCCACTGACAGGTATCCACTGTATATAACAACACTGGTGTTACAGATTCAATAAACGCACACAGTAACAGACATGACAAAAAACTGATGTTACATGTTCACTCACCAATTAACAGACAAAAGTGTGCAGCAAAGAAAAACAGTCACAGAAAGTTACTGTGAAGTTTGAACAGTTGAAAACACTCAGTTCTGGTTAGTAAACTCTAGACTGAATATATTTATATACATAGGCTAAACAGTGTCTGCTGTTAAATTTACTGTTATCTATCACTATTATATCATCTATCAATCACTATTATATTATCTACTAATCACTATTACATCATCTATCAATCACTATTATATTATCTACTAATCACTATTATATCATCTATCAATCACTATTATATTATCTACTAATCACTATTATATCATCTATCAATCACTATTATATTATCTACTAATCACTATTACATCATCTATCAATCAGTATTATATTATCTACTAATCACTATTATATCATCTATCAATCACTATTATATTATCTACTAATCACTATTATATCATCTATCAATCACTCTTATATATTTACAAAAACTACATATTAACCCATGCTAACCCATATTTCATTTTGGCCAGATCAATAATATCTAACACTAAGCTGTGATGTGGATTTGGATCAAGGTAAGATTTAGGGCTCTATTTTACACCTGGTGCAAAGCGGCACAAAGTTTCAGTTACAGACCAACGCAGTTCTCATTTTTTCATCCAGCATCCACATTGTTTAAATAGCAAATACATGCACTCATCTGTGCGCCGCGGTGTGGTCAGGAACATTGTTGACGCATTGTTATCTTGAGACAGTGGAAAGTGAGTGACCAACGGAAAACTGGTCTGAAGTCAGTGTTGCAGTGTTTCACTGTTATTTTACGGAGCATTTTCAAAAGAGTAGCATGTGCCAACAAACACGGGCGCACAAAAGTCATACATTCTGTCTGTTACACATACACATCAAAGTGAGCTAAATATGCGCTTAACATGTTCAGATAAGTCAGGGTGAACATTACAACACAGCCTCAGAAGGTTGTCATGTGTCACGGATGTGTCTTGCACACGACTCTGCAGTGAAGCTTCTTTCTTACTACCTGGTAAATACTCCACAGTTGGCCTCATTCATCACCTAAATTTTATCACCATAGTTTCATAAGGAACTGAAGATTTATTCACACTTGTCATCATATAAAATATTTCTAATGTTGTGATTTGTGCCGTGACTTCACTGTAGAGCTGTGAGCAGAGCACTGATTCACTCAGAGCTGCTCACTGGTCAGTCACAATATGTGATCAACTGACCACAAATAGAAACTATGTGAAACACTGAACCATTATAATAGCAATCCATCAAGGTGCAGCACGCCTGGCTTTTAAGGGGAATGGGAGATGCACTGTGATTGGTTTATTGGATGTTACACCCAAAACACTCCCATGAATAATTAAGAGATTAAGTTCAACCCTTTTGGAGCATGAGCCTGGAGCAGGGACTGCTTTTATACTGTTTTTTAAATAGCAAAAAAGAAATGGAAACCCTGAATGCATTTGCACTTGCTAACACACGTTTCAGACCATGCGCTTTGCGTCATCAAAATAGAGCCCTAAATCTACATGTTAGGATCTACCTGTGATGTGGATCTGGATAAAATTAGTGTTAGGTCTACCTGTGTGGGGGATTTGGGCCGTGGTGGTCCAGGTGAGACAGGACGGAGCATATGATTGGAGCTGGCGTCTGGACTCTCTGGTGGACTCTCATCTTCTGGTGGTGATGGGGTTCTCGCGAGTCGTAGTGGTCCTGAATCACTGAGGGAGGAACAGAAACCAGAAGTCTACTGATTGGCTGCCCAGTGTCAGATGTTATAATGAAATCAAAACTCTCTAGATTTGAAGTAAAGTTATTCCAAGGGTGAAAACTTATACTAACCTCGGAGCTCCTTGGATGGTAAACATTTTGTCAGAGTGCTGCTCAGCCAGTTTGGTCATCACTTCATACAACTGTCTGCACACCTGGACAGGTAGATTCAATTCAAGGTTATTTTTCAGCAAACAGAAATTTGTTTTATCCTTCTCTAAAAAAAACCTATCCAACAACATCACTCAGTTCACCTTTGTATAAAATGCAAGTGTTAACACTTTACCATCCACAGAAACACCTCTGCCCAGGTAAGATGTGACGTCACAAAGTGCCCTCACCTTGTTGGTCACAGAGCTGATGTCTGCGGTATTTCAGACTGAACACCATCTGCCTGTCTGACTGTTCCTCTGCATTATGGAACATTGAAAGCATCTTTAAAAACTTTTCATTGGTTTCCTCACCAGGGAGATCTCTCTGTGAAACTTTGCCTCCAGACTCGTTACACTCTTGTAGGTGCTGATATAGAAGCCGACCCGGCTGCAGAGCACAAAGAAAAATATTTGCGCTGGAGTCATTATTTGTCTCCAGATTATTAAAATGTTGTTTAATAAACTCTTTCCCTGTGGGCCTTCACACACTTTACCACAGAGTTAGTGTCAGTAGTCCAGACTTAAGCAGAATTGGAAGGTTTGTCTTTGAAAAGTTAGTCAGTACCTGAAGCCTCTGCAGGTGTGTATATGCAGTGGGCCAATCATTGTGCTACTGCTCAGAGGAGGAGACAGCTTAGACTCACCTGTCCCAGAGAGTCGGTAGTTCATCCTGGAGACCCACGTTGAGCTCATCAAACACTCTCTGAGCCTTTTTCAGTTCATCTTCTGCCTGCAGAAAGAAAACACCTTTAACTTTATACTACACCTGGGCAGGTAACATATATGGCTGTATTGTTATGTGTCACTTGAACAGGTGCTCCACTTGCTACCTCTGACTTCTGAAGCTTCCATCATGATCACAGACCAGTGGACTCACCTTCATAATCTTGCGGTCGTTCTTCATCCCAGACGCCTGCAGACTTTCAACATTGTGACGAGCGCTGTCGTAGTCAATGAGTTTCCGACTCCTCTTGGCCACACGAGTCTGAAATGTCGCAGTTCCACTTTTCACACTGTGCTTCAAAGTTTCATGTTTGTTTTGTAAAAACACAAAGTGTTTGTTACCTTAAGGTCCGGGAACTGTTGCAGGTAAGCGTCCAGGTTCAGCAGCGTCGAGTCCACCAGTTTGTTATGGAAGTCTTCCCACAATGCATCACAGTCCTGCAGAAAACAACTCATGACATCCCAGCAACACATCAATGCTAAAATTATTCTGTCCTACCTAAGACACCAGGGGTCAGCAGTCTAAGGTCCCTGCTCACCTTTACTGTACCTGACCACACCCCTGCAAGTGATAAGCCCACTGGGCAGTGGCTTCAATAATTACATGGACACCTGTGTCTCACACCTGGAGACATGGTGTCCCGTAGCACACAGTGCTTCTTTCAGCTGCAGACACCAGAGTATTACCCACAGGTGGTCAATTTTAAGGTGACCGGTGACCAGAAACATTAATGCCGATCTACTGATCACATATTTTTTATGAAAATCAGCCAATAATAATCGACAGCAAATCACGGCATCTAACCTTTCCGATGATCATGACGTCGTCTTTTCCGTGCCAGTCTGGTTCGTAGACTTCATGCAGAGACTGGGTCAGGTTGATGGAGGCCTGCTGCATCCCTGCATGACCAAAAACAGTCAGCTGATAGATGATGTCAGGAAGGGAGGCAAACATTAACATGTCCTAAATGTACTTTACAATGTGGTGTATGATATATGTGTTTAGTATATACAGTATCATATATAAAGGATGCTCAATACACAGGACTGTGTCAAAGTTTGAGAAACTTTGGATGTTCACACTCTTCATCATCATCATCATCAGGAGGCATCTGATTGGTCCAGATTCATTCTGCGTCAAGATAACAAGTCCAAACACACGGAATCATAAAGAACCGTCTGCAGAGACCAGAAGGACCAGGAGTCCTGCAGCAGATGAGGCAGGTTCTCCAAGATGCTGGAACAACCAACCTGACCAGAGCCTGAAGAACTGTGAGGAGGTGTACGAGGAGAACTGGTAATGGTTTAAAGTTAAAGGGGGTCACTCGTCCTTGGATGAAGTTCACTGATGAATAAAAAACTATTCATGGCTGTATTTTCCAAAACATCCTCGTATTTTTACAACAGAGTTACACAGTGTTTATGATGTGTTTAATATAAATATTTATGTTTTATGATGTTTTTATATGACACTGAACAAGAAAGACCACCTCACCTTTAATAGCAGACATGTAGGCCTTCATCTCCCTCTGCAGCCGAGAGCCTTCAGACTAACACAACAGAGGGAGAGAGAAAAAGAGAGGGAGAGAGCACTGGTTAATAACACACACAGACAGTTTTCATTAGTTCTTTTACTTTGGTGAAACATGATAGTTTCCTGTTTTCCTGGTGTTTTTCTCTGCAGGTGAAGCTTGTTACAGTTGAGTTCATGTGAGACAGAGATTAAGTGAAAGGAAACATCACTGATGGAGAAGAGCTGAATATTCTCGCTTTCATTCCTCCTGTAATATTTCTAATAATAACAGAACCACTGCTCCCTGTTGACGATGTCTAACTTGTTGATTCTTATTTTCAGGTACACAAAAATGGACTCTGGACATTAATGTCCATCAGTAAGTGACCACTTTGGTCAAGACTGAAACATCTCAATTTTTGAATGATTTCGATGAAATGTGGTTCAGACATTCATGTTCCTCTAAGAATGAACTGTAATGACTTTAGTGCTCAGGTGAGTCAGGTGCATCTCTTACCTCCTGTCTCCTGAAGTTAATGACCACTTGTTCAAACTGCTCATCTTTGGTCTCATCTGCTTTCCCCAGCTTCTGCAGCACCTGAGAAAAAATACACAATGAGAGACATTAATAACATTTAAAACTCTGAGCTGTGACTCAACCATAAGTTTACTATCAAACAGGCCAACTGGGATGTATTCCTTGATGAAACCCAGTGATACCTCAGATCAACATGCTGAATGTGTCGCTGAATGCAGCACATAAGTATTTATGTTCCAGCTGAGGGAACAGATTTTATTAACACACAATGTGACAGACGTCACAGTCAGAAACAAAACTTCTCTCTGTGTGATGTTCACAGATGGTCTGCTCAAAGACAGTGGCCATCACAAACTCAGAGTAACAAAGTGTCATTTGGAGATGATAGGTTCATTTAGTAGAAGCACATGAACAGGTGTAATGTTTCAGCACCATGGACAGTTCTCACTGTAAGAACCCGATAAGGTTTCAGAATCAGCAGCACCAGTTTTCACTGTCCTGAGCCCCCACTGTCAGAATCAGATCACTTTTCAGCACCACGGACAGGTCTCACTGTCAGAACCAGATGATGTTTCAGCACAATGGACAGTTCTCACTGTCAGAACCAGATGATGTTTCAGCATCATGGACAGTTCTCACCATCAGAACCCTCACTGCCAGAATGAGATGATGTTTCAGCACCACGGACAGTTCTCACCATCACAACCCTCAGTGTCAGAATGAGATGATGTTTCAGCACCACGGACAGTTCTCACCATCAGAACCCTCACTGTCAGAATGAGATGATGTTTCAGCACCACGGACAGTTCTCACCATCAGAACCCTCACTGTCAGAACCAAGTATCATTTCAGCACCATGGACAGTTCATAGACTGTTTATGTAATGAGTTATAATTTTTTTAAAATGAGGCTAATTTGAGCTAACTAACACAACTCGCTGATATTAACTAGTAAATATATGGACATACAGTGACAAATATATATATATATATACATACATATATACATATATATATGTGTGTGTGTGTGTGTGTGTGCGTGTGTGTGTGTGTGTGTGTAGCTACACTTGTATGTATAGATGGTATATATATAGAGAACCACAGTATAGATAGATAGATAGATAGATAGATAGATAGATAGATAGATAGATAGATAAATAGATAAATAGATAGTGCATACTGTCTGAATTTTGTGGTTATGATTGGCATATATCAGCATTAAATTTGGTACTAGCAGCCCAGCAGTCATATCCTACAAATAATGTGCAGGTAGTTGATCGACGTAGAAATGACGTCACCACGCCGCAGACACCCCACCCCCCACCCCTCTGCCACCACTACCACCGACCTTGGAACAGGAAAACACCTAACTGTCATTTATATAAAACATAAGACTCATGCGTGACATTTTTCACTTCACATGTGACGTCATCACGAGGTGTTCCGATCAGTGTTAATCCGCCATCAGCTTCAGCCAATCAAAGCGCTCTCCGTCCGTTTTCAATCATTTTACTCTTTTTATGAGCTGATATTATCGGACACATCATGACGCCACCACCTCAGTACGGATCAATATCTGATCATCAAAACAACATTAACAAATATCAGAAAATAACTTAACATCAGAGAGAAACGCTGCACAGGCCTGCAGCCTCCAACCAGCTCCACATCTACCTATCCCTGTCCTTCTCCATCTGTCCTCCACCCGCCGCCTTCATCCCTCACCCTCCTCCTCTTCAGCTCCTACCTTCTCCTGCGCCCTGTTCAGCCGTTTCTGTACGTTTTTAGCGAAGATTCCCGTTTTGATTTCCGCCATGATGACTGCAGAGTGAGAGCGAGAGGCGGATTAACAGAGAGAGAGAGGGAGAGCGGTTGACAGGGGGGAGGGGTGTGTGTGTGTGTGTGTGTGTGTGTGTGTGTGTGTGAAGGGGGCGGGTCTTAAAGCAACAGTCAGCTTTCTGTCTGCTGTTTCAGTCCACCTCCTGTTTTCTTTGGTTTTAATTAAATGCGGTATTTTAGGTTCATTTCAGTAGGTGAATAAATGTAGATGTGTAAACGTCACAAAAGTAGAGTCAGAGTTTCTGTAACTGTCCAGATAAAGTCACATCTTGTCTGGCTTTGGATATTTTTAGTGTCTCAGCAGGTAATCTCTGTCTCTGGAGGCTGGAGCAGATTATACACGATTTATTTTTGGGTTCACTTTTTCACTCAAATGTCGAATAAACAACAGGAAGTGATTAATGAGAGCTTCATCAAACAGCAGAAATGCATTTAGAGGGATATTTTCCTCATAAATTAAAGTATATGTTTTAGTTTTGGTGCTGATTTTAGCTAAAACATGAGCTGCAACCACCTTTTAATAAAACAGGAAGTTTGTTCAAAGAACACCAAAATCAAAAAGCAATTTCAGACTGGACTGGACATTGATGTCCTCCTAAAGCCCAAATATTAAAACATATGTCATTTTTGAGTGTGCAGTGATGTCAACCCCTGAGGAGGCCAATCAGACTGCACAGGCAGGAGAGAACTGTGTGAGCACCCCACACCAGGACATTATTACATTTAGGCCTAGTCCACACCTACATTCGTTAAAATTTTTCCTCCTCCACTCTTAAAAAAAATTCCCCAGCCACATAAAAAAAACACATAATATGTGCTGCTGAGAGCCAAACCAATAGGTACTAATATAACCCTGACCGTAAAGTTAGTTTGGCCAATCTGAAGCTGGAAAAAAGGTGCTACCAGTTCCAGGAGACAAATAAAGATGACGTTACAATATGTACCAAAGACTCAGTTTTCCCTAAACAACACTGAAAAATGTTCAATTACCTAAAACTGAGTTTGCATGTGGACAAAAGGTTTTAGAAACTACATCTGTGTGTGTGGACAGGACAATAAAAAGGTCATACTTTTTTCTTTTAATTTCTTATATTTTTCTCCAGTTTAAATAAGAACTTCTCAGATTTAAATGGGGAGGCTGTGAGTCAGGAAGCAGAGCGGATCGTCCACTAGTTAGAAGGTCAGTGGTTCAATCCCCGGCTCTTCCAGGCCACATGTCAGTATCCTTGGGCGAGATACTGAGCCCCACATTGCCCCTGATGGCTGTTCCATCAGTGTGTGACTGTGCGTATGAATGTGAGTGAATGAGTGAATGTGGCAAGTATTGTAAAGCGCTTTGAGTCGTCAGTTAGACTAGAAAAGCTATATAAGTGCAAGTAAATACAGATTCCCTGAAAACAGTCTCTTTCTCCCAACACTGGGAACAAACTGTGACTCAACCATGATAACACACCAGCGGTTATTGATGATCAACATCTGTAATCAAAAACACATCTGCACCACAGTCAAAAGAAGCTGCTCAAAAATGTAAACTTTTCCACTTTACCACACAGTAAAAACACTTTACTGCACAACACAACACAACACTTTATTTTGATTTTCACTTCCTCTAACTGTTACTTAAAAGTAATATGATGTGTACCTGTGCCTGTAATATTGATATTAAACGTATATTCACTATAACTGTTATACTGCTTAACAAAGGTTAGGTTTTGATCTTGACTCAGAACTTGAATCAGGACAAGGTGGACTTGATTTGAGACTTGTGGTTCTTTACTCAGGACACTTTGAGCTGAGTCCTCCCTTGGGATTGGTTTGATCATGAATATTGTTTGGGATGAAAGTTTTTGGAGTGGTTGGTTGCAGGCAAGGCCCTGGTCCTGGCAGGGTTTGCCAACTTGCTGGTCACTTTGCCACACTAGCGTTTTCTGGCATATAAGTACCTGCCACCTAAAACCAGGGTTGAATTAGATAGATTTGGCCAGGTGGTTACAGGGGATGCTCAGTTTACAAGGTTACACTTATGGCTTGTTTGCACACTGATACTTTACTAAGCTGGTTGTTTGTGCGTTGGTCATTGGTGGTTAGTGGTGGCAGGGGTAGACTACTTTATTAAAGCTCAATCACAGTCGTTTCTGATGCTGAACTAATAAAGAGTTGTGATTTCTGATCATCAATATGAAATGTGTGTTAGTGATAAAAGGTTCAAAGAAAATGTTAAAACTATTATGAAAGTAAATTTGTATGAAATGTAACTTTTGACATCACCTGCTAACCTGGATGGGCCGTGTCTGTCTCAAGAGTTGCTCCCTTATTTGGCTTTAAATTTTGAGCAACTGAAAGAATTTTTCCTTGGTGACAGTAGTAAATTGAGTCTGTCATACAGAAGCCTATGAATTACTCCCTGTCTTGAAACTCAGTGCCAGAATGAATTGTAGTGTATATGTGAACATAGGGTGAAGACAGCTGCACTGGCAGATGATTGTGGCTTTACTGGAGGTACAGAAAATGTCCCACCTGGGGCCTTCCATTGGAAATCATGATGGATGTCCATGAGACTGAAAAAGTCTTTAACTTCTGCCACATGTGGAAAAATGACTGTGCTGTACTCAAGTTGCAGAACAAATGGAGCTTAGCTGCACCATTATTTTTAATTTATTTTATCTAAATTGAGTTTAGTTATTACTGCCAAGTAGTGAATTGCCATCTGTCCAGTCAAAGCCTACTTTAAGTTCCTACTTGGCTTCTAAGACAAAACAACATGTCTCTAGCTGGTAGTTATAGGAAGGTGCAAGTATCATGTTATATTTTTACCTGTGTAAGTGTATGGAAATGTCTGTTTTAATCTCTTGCTTCAGTCGGAGTTGTTAGAGGATGATGTTCAAAATGATGTGTGCTCTGCTTTGCCTGTTGATGCTGTTATG
The DNA here is from genome assembly GCF_002814215.2 of Seriola lalandi dorsalis. Classification (NCBI taxonomy): domain Eukaryota; kingdom Metazoa; phylum Chordata; class Actinopteri; order Carangiformes; family Carangidae; genus Seriola; species Seriola lalandi. The sequence continues at coordinate 26,787 of NW_019524309.1, forward strand.
CTGATTTTGGACAGAGACGTCACTGGGCTGACCAGAGAGTACACATGGCCTTTGTCCCGGTACCATTCGATAGTGATAGCCTTGATTAAAACAAGAAAACAGTATCCTAATCAGGGTTTTGTTGGAGATCCTATGTATCAAATTGTTGTTCTCTCATAATTTTTTGGTTTTGTATTGTGAATCTTTCATGATGATTCTTGTTGCATGGGGTCACAAAAATCTCTTTTGGCTGAAGTCAGATGGTCTATCTTTTACACAAATGATACAGAATGCTTCAACCTAGGAGAAGCAAAGCCAATGAAACAATCCTTTTACTGTGTCAGTCCAGAGGAGGATAGATTTAAAGATAGTGAAATCATTTATATGCTGATGAAAGGAGCTGTCCATCATCGTCCAGGTCAGCAGTGTGACTGCACCATCTGCCTCGTACTGATTACTGATTGGTCCGGTTGGTGCTGCCAAGTTCATTAGCCAATCGAATCTTTCGAAAGGCCCATACAATATTGATGGGCTCAATGAGCTTCCAGGTGTGCTGGCTAACAGGCAGGTAAACAGGTACATGAGAGAGGGGGAGAGGATTTGCCACAGCCACACACACAGAGACAAGGGGAGGCATAAAACACCAGACTGTGACGTTTGTCCCAGCTCTTTCTTCAGCACTAACTTCATCAGTAGGATTTTTCCATTTGTTAGAAACTAGGGATGCTTGAAAGGGCCACCATTCATGATTGACTGATTTTCATTAAAAATACATGATGGGTAGATATATGCATTAACGCTTCTAGTCACTGATCACCTTAAAACCGATCACCTGTGGTTAACACTCTGGTGTCTGCGGCTGAGAGAAGCACTGTGTGCTGTGTAGTGTAGCCCCGCCTCGCACCGACAGGCCACCAAAACAAAAAAATATGTCGGCCGTGTGGAACTTTTACAGTGTGTGACACTGATATAACATACAACATCTGCAATGTATGACAAAGATGATCAGTCTTGGCATTGACAGCAAAAAATTCAGAGCATCCCTATCAGAAACTATATCTTTATTTGGAATATCTTTGAATCAGTCCCTTGTGTGTGCTATAAGCCAGAGTGTAACACATGAAAACTTTTCCTGTAGATTTTGTAGTAAAATCCATTTTAAATTCATCCTGTGTGTCCTAATAAAACACTCAGAGATGAACCAGTGCTTACTGGTAAATCTGTCTCAGGTGAGCAGACTGTAAGACCTGCTTCTGACCACCAGAGGGCATGCTGATGTCACAGTGTGTGTGTGTGTGTGTGTGTGTGTGTGTGTGTGTGTGTGTGTGTGTGTGTGTGTGTGTCTGTTCTGAGCACGCTCCATCTGCTCTGAATATAACAACAAACTCTTTTTTCAGTCTAAAAATTAATTTCACACCAACTGAGTTTTTCCTCCACGTGAGGTGATAATGACGCTGCACTGAGTCATCAGTGTGTGTGTGTGTGTGTGTGTGTGCGTATGTGTGTGTGTGTGTGGTATGAATGAATCAGGGACACTCTTCCTCCTCTTCTCTCCTTCCTCCTCCTCTTCTGTCGTGACGTTCGTTCAGGAGGAAACACCACAAACAGTCCTGAGATATTCTGAGAGACTTTACTCACTCTGTGTGTGTGTGTGTGTGTGTGTGTGTGTGTGTGTGTGTGTGTGTGTGTGTGTGTGTGTGTGTGTGTGACTCACAGGGAAATACCTCTGTGGATGGAGGGAGGGATTAAACAGGCAGAGAGGTATAATTACAGTAACTGAGCAGAGAGGGAGAGTAGAGTGACCCTGCACAGTCAGTCACAGCACCGGACCATCAGGACCAGGACCAGACTGAGAACTACAGGTCCAGAGAACCACAGCCTCAGACCTGGAGCAGTCAATTAATCAGAATCTGAACCATCAAGACCAGACAGAAATCCACAGGACCAGAGCCTCAGACCTACAGCACCCAGAAAATATCAGGACCATATCAAGGACCGAGGGAGGACCAGAGTCCCAACCTGCTTTGTGAGCTCTGCTGACAGACTGAGGATTTCCAACTTCAGATTTGGCTGCTGAACTCTGTTTCTATTGTATGTCCTCAGAGACTCTACTGACTCTACTGTTGGACTCTACTGAGTCTGTGAGGAATTGATCTGAAGGATCAAGAGCCCTGGTGCCTGTTTCTCCATCAGGTCCTCCTGCGAGTGCTTTGACCCTACCGTCATTCAGAGTCCATCATGTCCTCTCTGTTAGCTGTCTTCTTCTTCATGGCGCTCAGCCTTCTCATCAACGCCTCTAGTGTGGTCTCTCCAGCTCCCGAGGTCGACAAGGTGCCTCAGCTCCAGGAGGGGGCGTCATCCTCTGTCTGTCCGTCCTGTTCTCTGTCTCAGATGAGGAGGAACTCGACTTTACCAGGAGGACAGAGCGACATGGTGGAGGCAGTGAAGCGTCACATTCTCAACATGCTGCACCTGAGTGCCCGGCCCAACCTGACACAGCCAGTCCCTCGAGCAGCGCTCCTCAATGCCATCAAGAAGCTGCATGTCGGCCACGTGACCGAAGACGGCAGCGTGGAGATCCAGGAGGAGGGCCGGGGCTCCAGGACCCCAACATCCCCCGAACCACCATCTGAAATCATCACCTTTGCAGAGCCAGGTGAGTCTGACAGCTGATCAGAAATTTCATGGTTATTTTTCATTTCCACTAGTTCAAAATTACAGGTACAGGTACAGGTGAGGTACACAGATATAGTTGCAGAGGTAAAGTCACACAGGTGCAGTTACACAGGTCTGAAGCTGGAGCCATCCTGTTCAGAGATTTACGCAAACGTCTCCACATACCTGAAGAAAGGTATAATAGGTACCTGTCAATGATGCTCACATACATGACCAGCAGCTGTATTTCAGCTGTTGATCTACTGACTCTACTGGGTCTACCGGTTCTACTGGTTCTCCTGATTCTACCGGTTCTACTGATTCTACCACTTCTACTGGTTCTACTGTGGACTTAGTTACTGGCTCTACCGGTTCTACTGGTTCTACTGTGGACTTAGTTACTGACTCTACCGGTTCTACTGGTTCTACTGGTTCTACTGTGGACTTAGTTACTGACTCTACCGGTTCTACTGGTTCTACTGGTTCTACTGTGGACTTAGTTACTGACTCTACCGGTTCTACTGGTTCTACTGGTTCTACTGTGGACTTAGTTACTGACTCTACTGGCTGATGACCACATTTTGCTTTTTTAACCAAAGTCAAGTTAATTAATCTGATTGTCATTTATTTACAAAGATTCTCACAGGCGTATGTCCTGTCTCAGGTGTATCTCATGTGTCAGACTCTACTGAGGTTTACTGATCATGAGCTGCAGTTATCAGCTCATTCACAAAAATTTTAAGTTTGTTTTAAGTTCGAAGTCTGTGTACAGATTTCCACAGTCTGCAGACATACACACACAGACAAACACACACACACACACACACACACACACACACACACACACACACACACACTGTATTGATTCCCTCAGTCTGAGCGTGACCTTCCTATCTGTTTTACTCGTATTTTTTGTCCACACAGTAAAAAAGTAAAAATCAGTTTGTTGTTCAGTTTTTGGAATAAGAGTTAAGCTTCATTCTTTAATTAATTCATCCTTTCTTTATGCACATCTGGTCACACTACAGCTAGGAGCGTATTTGTGAACCTGAACACACCTGAGCAGCAGCTCCTCAATGTAACAACAGGTGTCACGCTGCATGTTGATTGGTCAACTTCACCTGTGTGTTTGTGACTCAGCAGAGTGAGGAGAGTAGATGAAGACCTTCACACACACACACACACACACACACACACACACACACACAGGTGAAGTTATTGATCATGTGCCCCAGTGTAAGGTCTGCATCATGATCAGTGTGAACCAACTCATGACCAATCACATCATCCTGTCACTTGTTTGCTTACATAAATGTACATAAAGGCTTTGGGCTATAAATAGTCGTATCTTCAGAAAGACCTTTATAAAAAGGCCCCTCAAAGGCTCACCCAAATTAGAGGACAGTAACAAGGGGGTGGGGGGGCGCATACCGAGCGGTCTCAGGCCGTGAATAATCTCATTCAGACAAATCTGGGCCTCTAATTATTCTGCAGCAGGAGACAAAGATGGAAACACAGAACAGGACCATGTTTTTGGGAGGGTGGGGGGATGTATGGTGGGGGTTAGTTTGGGGGTTGGTGGGTATATACTAGCGGCCTTGTTAACGACATTCCCTGAAATCAGGCCTTTTCTTTTTTTAGTGTCTCTGCTCATATTGAGTAAATTTAGAGGCAGCGGCTGCATTCAGGCTTTTATTGTTCACCACATTCAGTTTGTTCATTCATTCAAATGACAGGAAGACAAAAACAGAGGGGGGATAGTCCAGCAGGATCAAACCGAGACCAGAAGGATCAAACCGAGACCAGAAGGATCAGAGACCAGCTGGATAAAACAGAGACCATCAGCATACACAGTCTTTATCAGTTTTGAAAGGAAATAAATTTAGTAAAAACTTTTTACTGTGAGCTTCCTGTTGTCCAACAGCAGATATATCAAGATGTTTAAAGGTCTAAACCATCAGACTGAGGTCAGAGGTCAAAGGGAAACTATCTCAGTGAGACTAGCAGAGACTGCTGCAGTCCAGTACAGTCCAGTAGACCATTGCTTTGTCTTTCCCAACATTAATGTAAATGTGTTATGTGTTTGAACACATAGGGATAATTCCTGCTAACATGCTAACTGTGCCCTCTTCTGCAGGTGACTCTCAGAACACAGTGACCTTTGACATTTCAAAGGAGGGCAGCGGCTCCTCTGTCGTGGAACAGGCGAACATCTGGATCTTTCTGAAGATGTCAAAGGGAAACCAAGCAAAGGGCAAAGTGACTATACGGCTGCTGCAGCTTCATCATGACAATGATGAGGAGGAGCGTGTTTCAGAGAAGATGGTGGACACTCGTCGCAGCGGCTGGCACACCCTCGCCATTCCTCGCAGCGTTCAGACCCTGCTGGACAGTGGCGGCAGGTCACTCAACCTGCGGGTCTCCTGTCCACTGTGTGCTGAGGCTGGAGCTTCGCCAGTTCTGATGCCTGCCAAAGGCGAACAAGCTGCGGGTCGAGATCATTCTCATCGGCCATTCATCATGGTCGTGCTGCAAGCTCAAGAGGAGGCGTCACAGCGACGAGTCAAAAGAGGTCTGGAGTGTGACGGGAAAATACACATCTGCTGCAAACGACAGTTTTACGTCAACTTTAAAGACATCGGCTGGAACGACTGGATTATCGCTCCATCAGGTTACCATGCCAACTACTGTGAGGGCGACTGTCCGAACCACATGGCGAGCCTCAGCGGCTCCTCCCTCTCCTTCCACTCAACGGTCATCAATCATTATCGCATGAGGGGCTACGGCCCGTTTCAAAACATCAAGTCGTGCTGCGTGCCGACAAAGCTGCGCGCCATGTCCATGCTTTACTACAACGAGGAGCAGAAAATCATCAAGAAAGACATCCAGAACATGATCGTGGAGGAGTGTGGCTGCTCGTAAACACTGTAAACCTGCCCCCTGCACGTCAGCAGCAGATCTGCACTTTCCCACTAAAGACAGTATTTATGTTTAGTGAAGCATCGTATTTCTTATTCGGAGAGACTCTTTTCCACATTGGAACAACCTGAGAATAAATACTATGCAACATATCCTATAATGTCAAACTCTACCTGTCTACATTTATATGTGTTGTCTATTGTTTTCTATTGTTTTATACTGTTATAGAATAATTTCTGATGTGTTCTGTTTACTGAGGATTCAACTTGTGTCAAAATCTGTCATGTCGAGATACTTGAAAGAAATTTGTTCAACCAGCTGCTTGAGCCAAACGTTGTTATCATTATTATTATTATTATTATTATTATTATTATTATTATTATTATTATTATTATTATCAATAAACTAGATTAATTTTGCACAGTTAAGAACATTCCTGGAAGTCTTTCCTCAGCTTCAAAGTCGGAGCTCAGAAGATTGAGAAGAAGCCAAAGACAGTCGACATGTAGATGAAGATTCCATTTTACTGAAATATCAACTGAGCAAATGAATTAAATGACCTGTTGTTAATGAGCAGTGAGTAAGTTGACCACTGATGAAGCTGTGAGTAAAATGAACTTTATGAAATCAACATGGCTGATGTTAAATTATTTAACTGGTGAAACAAAAACAGTCTTTTGTTGCTTCATTGTAAGACAATATGAGATGTTGATGCCAGCTTTATATAATTTATTTGTCTTGCTTCATTATTAAAAAAAATTCTTAACTTTCAGTTTAACTTTTAGTGTCTGTGTTTCCTTCAGTCCACCAACAGACTCCTGAACAGCTGGGCCTCATTATTACCACAGAGAGTGATCAGTCCCACACCTGTGATTAACACCATCATGTTAATGATCAGCCACCCACACCGTGGCTGTGCTGGTTCATCCTTGTGTTGCAGATTACTGATTTGTCATCAGGCTAGATTCAATCATCCATCAGCGTCCTAATGAGTGGGCGGCACCGTTCAGTGCTATATCTAGGCAGGTGACTACTGCTCTGATGTGACTGCCCCCTCTTCCAGAACCTGCTCTGCTTTTTCTGTCTTTGGAAAGTTGATGTACCACCTACTAAAGTTAGTTAGTTCAAGTTAATGTCTGTGAAATGTAGCATCATGCATCTGCCTCCAGCTCTTCACTGGAATGTGCCCTTTGCAGGAAAACCCAGACCCAACCAGACCTGTGAGCTCTGGGCTGGCCCCTGGGCTGGCCCCTGGGCTGGCTTCTGTGCGCCTCAGTGGCCTCCCCAAAATGGGGGCAAGTTGTTGGCACAGACTGGCACTGTCTGCCTCCTGTTCAGGTGAGCTCAGGATCCAGTCTGAGCTCTGCTCTACTTTCACACATCAACAAAGGCAGTGGGAGTGATGTAGAAACCCAACACTCTGCCCTTTGTTTGCAGGTAAAAACTGGAGCAATGGTTGGTAGACTGAGAGGCTCCTCCACTTCCTCCTCTGTCCTGCTCTGCCTTGTGATTGGCTGCTGGAGCTGGCCCCAGTGCCTAGTGATGTTAGTAAAGTTAAACCTTTGCAGACCGAGGAGAAGCGGGACAGCCAGAGCCGGCTGGCATGGTGACGCTGTTTGTTCGCTGACCTACAAACTCATTGCTGAATTGACAAGTCGATTTAAGAAACACAAAGATGAGTGCTGGAGCACATTCAGTCAAAATTATCTCAGAGCTGCAGTCTGAAGAGAAACACCTGCTGTTTACTTCAGTCACATGGTCCATGTTTAGAAACCTTAAATTCTGAGGTCTGTGTGTGATTTTCACCTGTGATTGGCTGCTAACCTGCTAGGTGTACTCTCCGTCTCACCCAGTGCATGCTGGGACAAACTCCAGTAGCAACTGGGGTCACTAAAACATAAAGCAATGATGATCTCTGTGGATAGTGATGAGCTCACAGAGCCAAATAGATGATCATATGAAGAATAAATGTCAACACAGCATAAAAATACTCTTTTGTTCTCAGATGTGGTCTTCCTCAGGAAGAAGAGTATACCCGTCAGTCAGTTGGAGGTTTATCAGGACCTGAATCCAGACCAAAACAGACCACGACTTCCTCAAACTTCCACCAGACTTCAGCCTCACAGCCTGTCACACGAACACATTGAGTGTCCTCTCCTGTCACTGCTGTCAGTCTCCATGATGTACTGTAGTACATCAGGTAGGCCAGAGGTCTACAGGAGGAAAGAGAACATAGCAGGTTCCACATTAGGATGTAATAAAAAGGCTATGATATAACAGGTAATATGAATAATCAGAAAACTAATAATGATAAAAAATGAGACTAATGATAATAATAGAAGCAGTGGGAATTGAGCAGGATCATGGGGCAGGAGGTGTTCTGCAGGTACAGATCCAGATGTACAGGTCCAGAGGCAGAAAGACCTGCAGAGAGTGACAGGAGAGGAGAGAAAGAACAGAGCTACAGAGAGAAGAAGCCGAGTTAGTAACATGTAGTAATGTGTATGAATGAGAACGGAGGAGCTCAGTGCATCATGGGAGTTCCCCCAGCAGTCAGCTTCTAACCCTAACCCTGTCTGTCTGTGTGAACGGAGATGAACCTGACCACAGATCGTCTCCACAAACACCCAGAGTTCATTGTAGGTCTGAGTTAAACCACATCAGTGTGTTCAGAGGACAAAGAGACAGTGACCGACTGATAATCAGTCAGACAGGAAGAGACTGAACAAACAGTCAGAGTTCATTCACCGTCACAGCAGCAGGAAACATTCAGACACTGAGGCAATGTTTTCACAGTGAGCTGGTTTAACTGGAGGAGAGACTGAGGCACTGGTCTTATGTCTTTACACTACACTGGTTTAACCCAGTGCTCCCAGTAAACCTTCACTCTGTGCAGAGTGTTGACAGCACTGTGGACAGTGAAGCAGTTTGAAGAACTGAGGTGGATCAGCAGAATAAACAGTGTTCACTGACATCAGGTCATAATGTCTGTTCATCTGAATGAAGATGCTGTTACTGAGCCAGTCGTTGTAAAGCATATTCAGTTGGAGCCAACCAGCCAATACAAGCACCACATCAGTGCTCTGCCTGAACTGACTACACTTCATTCATGGCAGCAACTGTGTAACATTAAAATGGAGGCAGTATAACAAATTTGTTCTTGCTAAGATCCAAATCCAAAAGGTTATATTCTTAAGTTTTTCACATAATGCATTTTATCAAGAAATTCAATATGATGGACTTTGAAGGTCCAAGAGGCTTTTTTGTTGAGCACATTGACCTGGACTTGTATGTCAGATTTCAAGTCAATCAGCCTTGTGGTGTGAAATTTTTTTAATTATAGCACCACCATCTGGCCAATTGGGCTCATAATTCTTGGGAACACATGCACATCATTTCCAGTTACTGGGCCAAAATTGACGTTTCTATCTTATTCCAGCTCACAGCAATTTGAACCATGCTGTAAGACATATAATAATAAAAATAATAACAATAATAATCATTATAGTATCAATAAACTGGCACAACTTTAGAGGTGTTCTACCCCTTCGGGGTATGTTTTCCTGTGTTTTTGTGTAATAGCCCTTCATCCACAGCACCAGTGAGATGCCATCATTTCCAGTGACATCACTCTGGAGAACTGGTTTATTTTTACAGGTGAGGTGTTTTTGATGAAACGAGTGCTGAATGGAGGCTGTGATGGTGTCAACGTGCAGACGGACTGCGAGGAGGGAAGACGTCCAGAGGAACGTGCTGAGAGGTGGAGGATCGTCATGTGAGTCAAAGTGAAGGATTTATTTTTTGTGTGGGCAGGCTGCAGGACACGTCAGTGCTGTGAGCTGAGGGAAGGCCTGATAACCTCGACACCACCTCCACCACAAACTGCTACTCCATCACCAAGCACAGACTCACTGCTGCTATTCAAAGACATTCACCCCCACAGCTTCACTGATATTGTGCTGCTCATGAGTCCAGAGTTCAGTTGCCAGAACACCTGAGGATTCATCGAAGGAAACATTAAAGATGAAGAAGAAATTCTGTCTCCGGTCCTCATCAACATCATGGTAATTTCTTTAAAAACAAATCACATTAACATATAACTGACTCTTTAAATAAACAGAACAAATGTGATTCTGTGAAATGATGAAATACATTTATCATGTTCATGTTCAGGTGAACACTCTGGACATCAGGTGTATTTATACTGATCAGGTGAGGTAATAGCTTCACCCCCAAATCAGCAAAGTCACCTGACCTCACCTGTCCATGCAACTGACATTCATCACTTGATCAGCTCCGCAGTAAATTTACCTGCCATAACAGTCTCAACTGACTTTTTACCTCTGTTACCTGTTCTTTGTTAGTTCCTGGTTTCCTGTTCCACATAGTGGTCCACACTGGTTTCCTACCTGCTGCCGAACCTGCTCTGCGTAAAGACAAAGTAAACCTGAGAGAACAGGTCCTCACACACAGTCCAAAAACCACTTGATCCTAACCGAGCTAGTTTAAGACTAGTTGTAGAGGTACACGGACTAGTTGTCAAGGTCCAAGGACTAGTTGTTGAGGTCTAAGGACTAGTTATAAACATCTGAGGACTAGCTGTTGAAGTCTGCAGACTAGTTGTTGAGGTCTGCAGACTAGTTCTAGAGGTCTGCAGACTATCTGTTGAGGTCTGAGGACTAGTTGCTGAGGTCTGCAGACTAGTTGTTGAGGTCTAAGGACTAGTTATAAACATCTGAGGACTAGTTGTTGAGGTCTGCAGACTAGTTGTTGAGGTCTGCGGACTGGTTGTTGAGGTCTGCGGACTAGTTTTAGAGGTCTGCGGACTAGTTGTTGAGGTCTGAGGACTAGTTGTAGAGGTCTGCGGACTAGTTGTTGAGGTCTGAGGATTAGTTGTAGAGTTCTGCGGACTAGTTGTTGAGGTCTGAGGACTAGTTGTAGAGGTCTGCAGACTAGTTGTTGAGGTCTGGGGACTAGTTGTAGAGGTCTGCAGACTAGTGGTTGAGGTCTACGGACTAGTTGTAGAGGTCTGAGGACTAGTTGTTGAGGTCTACGGACTAGTTGTAGAGGTCTGCGGACTAGTTGTTGAGGTCTGAGGACTAGTGAGAGCTTGGACAAAGATGATTACATGGAACCTGAGCCTTTCTCAGCATTGAAAGTTCCCCGTCTTCCCCCTCACAGAAGGTGCATGGCTCACACCTTAAATCTCATTGCCAAAGACACAGAAAATGTAATTGAAAAACAAGCTTTGTTTTTCCAAATGATACACGATGGAACTGGATGTGTATCTCGCTATGCAGCGACTGTCTCACATAGCGACATTAATTCCCAAGGCAGATACCAACGAGGCTGCTGACGCTACCATTCCTGTGTATGTCGACCTTGTGATGCACACACTGTCCGTGATGAGTTTGGCTTTTGTCATTTTTCTCAACAGGAAATCAGCTTCATACACAAGTTTGTGGATGTAATGAGGCCCTTAGCATTTGCACTGAATATCCTTCAGGGAGAGAGGAACCTCTTCCTTGGGTATTTGGCTCCAACCACTGGGCAACTGAAAACTGATTTGAATGGCCTGTTGGATGAGTGCGCAAAGCCCACTGCTACACATGGTCTGATTACATGCTGTCCCCTCATAATGAACATCATGCAGTCACTGAGAATGAGACTGTAAGGCTTGCTTGAGAAGAAGGAACACATATTGGCAGCTATGCTGCTGCCAACAGTCAAGCTTGACTGGGTGGAAGATGAGGAGAAACAGCTACAGTACAGAGCGATGTTGAAACAAGAATTTCAAACTGTTAACTTTGATAACTCTTAAGTACAAAGCTCTATTCAATTGCCAGTCCAGTGGTGACACTGGCAACAAAGACACAGCAGCATCTTTCTTCAAGTTTAACCAAAACCCACAGAACGTCACAAAAACTGAAGTGGACACTTATTTGAATTGGCCAACCACAGAAGGGTTTGGTGACTACATGCTGCTGCCCAAGCTCAAAAAGCTGTTCATAAAATACAACACCGCACTCCCCTCAAGCGCCCCAGTGGAGAGGCTTCTCAGCATTGGTGGTCAAATACTTAGGCCCAGGAGAAACAGGCTTGGTGATGCCAACTTCGAGGAAACAACTGCTCTTGAATGCCAACAAAAAACTAAAAGAATGAAGGATATTTAACTTATTTTGTTGGTGGATTGGACTAGTAGTATCCATTGTGACTTTTTGTGGTGCTATGATAGTGGTAAACAATGTTGCATAAGGACAACAGAGAAGGAGTCAACTTTTATGTTTGTTTACTGTGTTTATTTTTTTAGTTGTTAAAATGTTGTTAAAATATGTTTTTTTCTGAATATTGCAGTGAAGCTTCTGACTCTACCTCTAACTCCCCTCTATAAAGGCGAACCCAGCTTCTAAAATGAAAATGTGAAAGCTATTTATGTTTGTTAAAGCTAAATGCTTTGTGTTTCTGAGGTTTCAGAGCTTTACTTTTTCTCTGGACACATAAACCAGGAAGTCAGACAGTCAAATTTAATGAGAATGCTCATTGTTAACCAAATGTTTACATTTAGTTATTTTCTTTTAAGATGAGGAATATTTGCCTGAATATTGCACTAAGCTTTGGCTAAGGCCTCAGGCTCAAACTACCGAAATACACAGGGGAAATTAGCTTATAAAAGGAAAATATTCATGTTATTTTTATATAGGGAAAATATTTATGTGTAGTACAGCAAAATGCTGTATGTTTTTGAGTTTTTAGAGCTGTAAATTTTCTGTGGACAAACATCAAGTCAGGAAGATGAAAAAAATCTGACTATAAGACAATGACTAACTCGTTTTTTACTGACTGTTTACTTTAAGTTATGTGGACATTAAAAGATGTTGGCTGAATATTGCACTTTGAGCAGGCTATGCACAACCTGTGTTTCCATTACAATACATTACAATTTTTGTCTGGTGTTGTCACAGTAACAGCAGTACAGAATATTCACAAGGTTTTTTGTTCAATGCAGAGCCTGTTTTTTCCATTGATCAGAATTATTATTATTAATTTTATTTATATATTTATTAAAATTTGTGTTTTTGAACCCCTGCATAAGTTCATACTGTCTGAATAAAATTTCCATATACAGTATGCCTTAACTGCACCTCATTTTCTCAATTTCAGCATAATATGTCATATTGCTCAACTGGTAAAATATATTCTCAATCTAAACATTATTTTTTTTGTTTGTTTTAAATGTAACTAATGCCCGTGATTCATCAGTGGTATACAGTAATTCATTTAGTTTGGGAGTGACAGTGATTTGTGGCTGGTGATGGATGGGTAGAAAGAGGTTCTATTGAAAAAGAATAGCTATCCAAGCCTATTTATTTTTTAAAAACGGAACAAATGAACGTGAACTAGTTCATTTTTGGAACTGTGAACTTAGTTCAAAGTTTTTATAAATGAACTATGAACTTGAACTAGTTCATTTTCATCTGTATGAACTGAACTGTGAACTAGTTCTCTTTAAGTGTGAACTGGCCCAACACTGTCTACTGACTAGTTGCTGAGGTCTGAGGACTAGTTGTTGACATCTACAGACTAGTTGTTGAGGTCTATGGACTAGTTGTAAAGGTCTACGGACTAGTTGTAAAGGTATGTGGACTAGTTGTTGAGATCTGAGGACTAGTTGTAAAGGTCTGCGGACTAGTTGTAGAAGTCTGAGGACTAGTTGTAGAGGTCTGCGGACTAGTTGTTGAGATCTGAGGACTAGTTGTTGAGATCTGAGGACTAGTTGTAAAGGTCTGCGGACTAGTTGTAGAAGTCTGAGGACTAGTTGTAGAGGTCTGCAGACTAGTTGTAAAGGTCTGAGGACTAGTTGTTGAGGGACTTTACAGGGACTAGTTGCAGATTCAGAGGGACTAGTTATACATTAACAGTGACTAGCTGCAGAGCTCTCTCCTCTTGGATCTCAGATCAGTATTTTTGTTCAGATGGTCAGGATCTTTTTTCTCACTTTGTTTTGGCTACAGAAGCGAGTCAGTTTGTTCAGACACCCACCGAACAGAGTGACAGATGACTCATCTTCATCAGGAGGGGGAGAAATAAGCAGAACGCTCCTTTAATTACAGGGAACAACTTGAAAACACAAACAACTCCACAGCAATGAGACACAAACAGGAGCAACTACACAATGTATACACACCAGGAAAACACAATGAAAAGACACAGGACAGAAACACAAACTGACACACTGTCTGCACATGTGCAGCAGATTCAGGTCGCTGCTCGATGTTCTGAACAAGAACACACTGATCAGTTTTAATTAGTCACTCTGTGTGTGTGTGTGTGTGTGTGTGTGTGACCTGTTGATTCTAAATGAAGTCTTGTTTCCTCCTCTGTGTCAACATGAGTCGACTGGAGATAAACAGCTGATGATGCAGCTGATTCTAGAGTCGCTGCCATTAAACCACAGAAGACGAAGATGATGATGAGGTCATTAAACAATCCAGTCAAAGTTTAGATCAGGCATGTCCAAAGTCCGGCTGGGGGCCAATTGCGGCCCGTGTTCAAATTTTCACCGGCCCGCAGCCTCTGTCATAAAATCAATAATATGCGGCCCGCCAGCTCTGTTGACCACAGTATAAAATACACAGGTACAAAAAAAGCTATTTTACATTTCACCAGAAGATGGCAGTAGACCTGTGGCCGCACTCTCGCCGCCGTGACCCTTGTGTGATACTTTCAGCCCGGCCCATTTCTTACATGGCGACTGTAACTAAAAAAGAAAAGTTGACAGCGAGGGCCGCCGCTTCCAGGACAAGTGGAAATTGGAGTATTTTTTCGCTGAATTACGAAGCAGTCGGCACCAACAGCTCCCTCTTGTCAACTTCTACCGCCAGCTGGATGAAGGCAGGTTCCAAGAGATTCGAACATTTGCTAAGAAAATGCTGAGCTTGTTTGGCTCGACATACTTGTGCCAGAAGACATTCTCGGTTATGAACATTAACAAGAGCCGCGTGAGGACGAGACTAAGTGACTCTCACCTGCGTGACGTCTTGCGCATCAAAACCACTGTTTTGAGCCAGACCTGGACTAGGCCTACATATTGCAGTCCAGATCTCAGTATCACCCTTCACATTAGTGCAGGCAAGATATGTGTTTAGTCCTCTGAGGTGAATA
>NW_019524309.1:41936-44487 GCF_002814215.2 Seriola lalandi dorsalis
AACTCTGTCTGTTCTTCACTCGATGTCAACAACTCAAACACAGATTAGAAACACTCTATCTTACTTTGTGTGTGTGTGTGTGTGTGTGTGTGTGTGTGTGTGTGTGTGTGTGTGTGTGTGTGTGTGTGTGTGTGTTTACGCGCGCGCGCGTGCGTACAAGACAGGCTTCCTCTGCTGCAGTGATCCTGTTGGCCGCTGGGTGGCGCTGCAGCTGTAGGACCGGGAGGAGAACTCTGTGTAATTCCGGTTCCGGTTGAGTCGCAGTGTGTTGTTGTTGTAGTGATCTTCCAGAAACAGAATACTCCGGGCTTCTTCTGGGTTTGTTGTGGTCTTCTGGCGCTATTCTAGTCCACGACATCTCTTTCGGTACTTCGGATCTCCCTTCATTTTTTTAGCCGCTCAGATGTACCGTGCTCCGGTCAGACCCCAGCGGAGTCCCGGAGCTCCGCGTCCGGCGGGAAGGTTTCCCTCCCCGGTCTCCTGCTGGGGTTTTCCCGGAGCTCGCTCCCCGTATGGAGGGTCCGGCTATCGCGGAGGTTCTCCCCGGGGCTGCCCCACTTACTCTCCGGGTTCCCCGATTTATTCTCCGGGTTCTAACCGAGGATGCTGGGACGGTTCTGCGGCCAGGTTTGGCAGCGGGTCCCGGGGCTTCGGAGGACAGATGCGGCGCAGAGGGGACGGTTTCCGGCGGCCGCAGTCCTTCAGTCCCGGTTCAGCTCAGAAGTTCCAGGTAAAGTTTCAGGTGTTTATTTACACTAGCAACAGCTCTAGGAAAACTGGGAATGCAGCCTTTGTCAGTTCCGGTCCAAAACTGTGCAACACACTCTATAGATATCAGGTATAAATGTCTATAGATGTAGATATCAGAGAGTATTTTTAAAAGAAAACTCAAAACTTATTTCTTCACTTTAGCCTTTAACTGGCTCAGAAATTCTTTACTTTGCGCCACATTTATGCAGTGCTCAGCACTTCTTTTAAATGTCTTCTTATTTAATGATTTAGTATTTTATTCATTACTTTATATAGTTTTATGTGAATGTTTTTTAATATTTTTTCATTTTAGATCAATGTAAGATAATTGATGACATGTTTTTATATTAATTTGATGTCTTTCCATGTGAAGGACTAGGTGCAGGTCATTTCTTTGTTGTAAAGCCCTTTGTGCAGCATTTCTTTTATGAAAGTTGTTATACAAGTAAAGTTACGTTTTATTGTTATTATTGTTGTTACAATTATACTGAGAGGAGAAAGATTATTAAGTCAGGACCTGATCCGGTCGAAACATGGATCCAGATCAGTTTCTGTTGATGTGGATCAACTGAGAGCCAAACAAGAAGTCATGCTCCTGTATCATCATTATTAATAAAACTTGAAGTAGCAGCAGTATTGATAGTAGAAGTAGTAGTAACAATAGTAATAGCAGTAATAGTAGTAGTAGAAGTGTAACACAGTGTGACTCGTGATTCATTCGTTGTTAGATGTAAAGAGTTTCAGTGGGGGGAGGGGGGGTCACAGTCTTCAGGGTGCTTGGTTTCTGGGTTGACCACGTGTCCTCGGGGGTGGGGCGGGGTGGTGGCCATGGGGGATGACTGAAGGTGAATCAGAGGTTTGGGGGATACTGTGTTTCTAGCCTGAGCATCATCAGTGACAGAACAGCCAGAAAAGACTGAAACACAGTGTGGTCATTAGTGATGATTGTATTGAATGAGATACAGTTTCTGCCCTTTATAAAATATTCATTTTATTGTATTTTTCATCATAACAGACAGAGCAGGTTGTGAACCTCAGTTTTCTTCATGGCTCTTCTCATGTTTCCTGTAATTGATGAAAACACTAGAAACCGTCTGAACTGTTGATGTCGGTGGAGTCAAACTGTTTGTCTGATCAAATCATCTGTTTGTTTTAGCTTCAGTCGTTAGATAAATGTTGTGTGTTTGTGTGTTTCCAGTCCTCAGACTCTTCAGTGGAGAAATACTTCAGTCCATCGATGCTGCAGGATCCCTGGGCAGCTCTGCAGCCGATCAGAGCAGCAGACGCAGCTGCAGCAAGACACGCAACATGACAGTAAACAACAACAACTGCAACCAGACACAACATGACAGGAAACAACAACAGCTGCAGCCAGACACAACATCAGAGGAAACAACAGCTGCAACCAGACACAACATGACAGGAAACAACTACAGCTGCAACCAGACACAACATGACAGGAAACAACAACAGCTGCAGCCAGACACAACATCAGAGGAAACAACAACAGCTGCAACCAGACACAACATGACAGGAAACAACTACAGCTGCAACCAGACACAACATGACAGGAAACAACAACAGCTGCAACCAGACACAACATGACAGGAAACAACAACAGCTGCAACCAGACACAACATGACAGGAAACAACAACAGCTGCAACCAGACACAACATGACAGTAAACAACAACAACTGCAACCAGACACAACATGACAGGAAACAACAACAGCTGCAGCAAGACACGCAACATGACAGTAAACAACAACAACTGCAACCAGACACAACATGACAGGAAACA
>NW_019524309.1:45237-48127 GCF_002814215.2 Seriola lalandi dorsalis
CAGCCAGACACAACATCAGAGGAAAACAACAGCTGCAACCAGACACAACATGACAGGAAACAACAACAGCTGCAACCAGACACAACATGACAGGAAACAACTACAGCTGCAACCAGACACAACATGACAGGAAACAACAACAGCTGCAACCAGACACAACATGACAGGAAACAACAACAGCTGCAACCAGACACAACATGACAGGAAACAAAAACAGCTGCAACTAGACACAACATGACAGGAAACAACTACAGCTGCAGCCAGACACAACATGACAGGAAACAACAACAGCTGCAACCAGACACAACATGACAGGAAACAAAAACAGCTGCAACTAGACACAACATGACAGGAAACAACAACAGCTGCAACCATACACAACATGACAGGAAACAAAAACAGCTGCAACTAGACACAACATGACAGGAAACAACAACAGCTGCAACCAGACACAACATGACAGGAAACAACAGCTGCAACCAGACACAACATGACAGGAAACAACAGCTGCAACCAGACACAACATGACAGGAAACAACAACAGCTGCAACCAGACACAACATGACAGGAAACAACAACAACTGCAACCAGACACAACATGACAGGAAACAACAACAGCTGCAACCAGACACAACATGACAGGAAATGGCTGCATCTTGACAGAAAACAAACCAATTCAATCTCAGCTAAGTTGACATCCTGACAAGAAACAAGATGGTTCACAGGAAAAAACAGACAAACAACAGCATCAGCAGTAAACAAACAACCAAACAGACGTCCTGACAGGAAACAACATCAGCAGTAAACAGACCAGAGGTCTGTGAGCATCTTCAGTCACCAGCAGTTTCAGGATCAGATTTCAGTGATTTCAGGGATCAGTCACCTTGATGAGTTTCTACATGATGAACTGATGATGATACACAGATGAATGTTTTTAACAAAATGTTTTCTTACTGTTTTTAACCTAAATCAGATTCTTCTTCATGTGTTTTATTCAGTTTGTTTAAAAAAAAAAAACTTACGTTTGTTACAATAAAAAAAAACCATAAAACTTTAGTTTTAAGCTGGAGTCCATCATTTGTTCCTTAATCTTGTGTGTTTTAATTTGAAAGGAACAGAAAGAGGTCAGATCTTTTATTTGTCCTTTACTTTGTAAAACTAAAAAGTTTTAAGGGCTTCAGGACATTTTAGGGCCAAGAAAACAAAACTCTGACATTCTCTTGGATTAAAGTGGTAAATGTATGAGGAAAAAAGTTCTTTGATATTTAAGTCACAGATTTGTTTTCATTATCTTTATTTTATTATTATTATTATCATTCAGTCAAAGAAACACGTCACTTCACTTTGCTTCAAGGTTGGATCAACACCATCACAACTCAGACATCGCAGCATGCCCTGTCTCAGGTCTGCAGTTGTACTTTAAAATCTTATTTAAGTGAATTTAAACCATTTGTCTTTGGAGGTTGTCATGGAAACCCAGGACAGGTGATTGGCTCTAACATAACAACAATAAACATAAGCAGCACAGACTCAGGAATCTACTGTCACTGTGAACATTATATCAGAAATTATAGAAATTATATCTTATATAGATTATTATCTAAAAATGAATCGTTATTTGCCATTAATGGTAACACATACACATATTCACACACAAACCTGAGACACGGCGTCTGTGGTGTGATGAGGTTGATCCTCGTGTTTAACATGAACAGTAACATCATGTTGGTTATAGACAACACATCTGATATTCATCTGTTCAAAACACTGATCACATTAATGCACATTAAAGAAGCATGAATAATGCAGGAAACTTGGTTTAATTAAAGAATTCAATCATCCACGATTTCAGTGTCAAAAATAAAACAATGGTGCAGTGATCTGATGTCACCAGCAGGTGTCACTTTGACTCCACCCTGCAGGACAAACATACTGCAGTAATACCACACAGAAACCGTGAGGTACTTGTACTTTAACATCTGTGATGATCAGTTTATAGAAAAATTGTTGTTACTAAAGTTATTCAAATGTTGGGAAACACCAGTAATAACAGTCTGAAGGTGTTTACCTACTGCTATAGTCTATGGACACCCACCATGATGTCCAGGTGTTCTATTATTTTGTCCACCCTACATATGAATCTAAAGGTAGGTTGAACAACAGAAACACCTGTGTATAATGTGATACAGCTCCTCAGGTAAAACTATCAAACAGATGAATGAAACTGTCTCAAACCATTTTAATGAAAATAAACATTATAACCTTTATGAAAGAGGATTTATTACGGTTTAAATGAGGTGTTTACTATAAACTTAGCGTATTTTAGTAATTATCAGTTGTATACAGGCTGTAACGAGCCTGACTGGTTGTTTTCTAGTGCTGTCTTCATCAGAGATGGTGTCTATGTATTAAACATGTTCTTCAATAGTTTAATCGTTTTATCATATATTGTTATTATCACCATACAACATGTTTTACTCGGAGACATTTTAATTGACTTATCTGAGAACATTATAACAGTGATTTTACTTTGACTGTAGTAAAATGTGTTTTCAGTAACAGTAGTAAGTGACGTGCAGCAGTCACTGTGGTGTCTCATCTCCAGTCAGTTTCTGTTTCTGGTAGTTTATTTGTGCTCAGTCTGAACGCAGTTAATGTTGCTGTTTTCTTCATCAGTGTCTAACTACCTGCTGTATATTTAACCTTACACGAGTTCTGCTCCAGTACCCAGAGCTTTCTGCTGTTTTTGGTGACTTTCACTGATCCGCTAGCTTTCACTATTGCATGGTGGTCTTTTTCCCTGCGCTCTCTGTCACTCTCTGACTCTCTCAGAGACAGTGTCAACAGTCCAGGCTGATGGTGTGGGGGGTCAGTCAGTCACAATGATGAT
>NW_019524309.1:48147-50414 GCF_002814215.2 Seriola lalandi dorsalis
TGGTAAATGTATGAGGAAAAAAGTTCTTTGATATTTAAGTCACAGATTTGTTTTCATTATCTTTATTTTATTATTATTATTATCATTCAGTCAAAGAAACACGTCACTTCACTTTGCTTCAAGGTTGGATCAACACCATCACAACTCAGACATCGCAGCATGCCCTGTCTCAGGTCTGCAGTTGTACTTTAAAATCTTATTTAAGTGAATTTAAACCATTTGTCTTTGGAGGTTGTCATGGAAACCCAGGACAGGTGATTGGCTCTAACATAACAACAATAAACATAAGCAGCACAGACTCAGGAATCTACTGTCACTGTGAACATTATATCAGAAATTATAGAAATTATATCTTATATAGATTATTATCTAAAAATGAATCGTTATTTGCCATTAATGGTAACACATACACATATTCACACACAAACCTGAGACACGGCGTCTGTGGTGTGATGAGGTTGATCCTCGTGTTTAACATGAACAGTAACATCATGTTGGTTATAGACAACACATCTGATATTCATCTGTTCAAAACACTGATCACATTAATGCACATTAAAGAAGCATGAATAATGCAGGAAACTTGGTTTAATTAAAGAATTCAATCATCCACGATTTCAGTGTCAAAAATAAAACAATGGTGCAGTGATCTGATGTCACCAGCAGGTGTCACTTTGACTCCACCCTGCAGGACAAACATACTGCAGTAATACCACACAGAAACCGTGAGGTACTTGTACTTTAACATCTGTGATGATCAGTTTATAGAAAAATTGTTGTTACTAAAGTTATTCAAATGTTGGGAAACACCAGTAATAACAGTCTGAAGGTGTTTACCTACTGCTATAGTCTATGGACACCCACCATGATGTCCAGGTGTTCTATTATTTTGTCCACCCTACATATGAATCTAAAGGTAGGTTGAACAACAGAAACACCTGTGTATAATGTGATACAGCTCCTCAGGTAAAACTATCAAACAGATGAATGAAACTGTCTCAAACCATTTTAATGAAAATAAACATTATAACCTTTATGAAAGAGGATTTATTACGGTTTAAATGAGGTGTTTACTATAAACTTAGCGTATTTTAGTAATTATCAGTTGTATACAGGCTGTAACGAGCCTGACTGGTTGTTTTCTAGTGCTGTCTTCATCAGAGATGGTGTCTATGTATTAAACATGTTCTTCAATAGTTTAATCGTTTTATCATATATTGTTATTATCACCATACAACATGTTTTACTCGGAGACATTTTAATTGACTTATCTGAGAACATTATAACAGTGATTTTACTTTGACTGTAGTAAAATGTGTTTTCAGTAACAGTAGTAAGTGACGTGCAGCAGTCACTGTGGTGTCTCATCTCCAGTCAGTTTCTGTTTCTGGTAGTTTATTTGTGCTCAGTCTGAACGCAGTTAATGTTGCTGTTTTCTTCATCAGTGTCTAACTACCTGCTGTATATTTAACCTTACACGAGTTCTGCTCCAGTACCCAGAGCTTTCTGCTGTTTTTGGTGACTTTCACTGATCCGCTAGCTTTCACTATTGCATGGTGGTCTTTTTCCCTGCGCTCTCTGTCACTCTCTGACTCTCTCAGAGACAGTGTCAACAGTCCAGGCTGATGGTGTGGGGGGTCAGTCAGTCACAATGATGATAATGATGGTGATCATGGTGATCATGAAGATGATGATGATAATGGTGATCATGAAGATGATGATGATAATGGTGATAATGATGATGGTAGAAATGATGATGGTGATGATGATCATAAGATGATGATGATGAGGATAGTGATGATGATGATAGTGATGATAGTGATGATAGTAATAATGATTATGATAGTGATGAAAATGATGATAATGATGGTGATCATGGTGATCATGAAGATGATGATGATAATGGTGATAATGATGATGATAGTGATGATGGTGATAATGATAGTGATGATGATGGTGATGATGATGATAATGATCATAAGATGATGCGGATAGTGATGATGATGATAATGATAATGATGATAATGATGATAGTGATGATGATGATGATGATGATGATAGTGATAATGGTGATAATGATGATGATAATGATGGTGATGATGATAGTGATAATGGTGATGATAGTGATGATGATCATGAAGATGACGATGATGATAGTAATACTAATGATGATAGTGATGATGATAGTGATGAAGATGATGATGATAATGATGATAGTGATGATAGTAATGATGATGATGATGATGATAATGATGATAGTGATGATG
>NW_019524310.1:0-964 GCF_002814215.2 Seriola lalandi dorsalis
AAAAATATCAAAAAACGTCATAGTATAGCAAGGCAAAAAAATGTCAAAAAACGTCATAGTATAGTAAGGCA
The DNA here is from genome assembly GCF_002814215.2 of Seriola lalandi dorsalis. NCBI lineage: Eukaryota > Metazoa > Chordata > Actinopteri > Carangiformes > Carangidae > Seriola > Seriola lalandi. The sequence continues at coordinate 72 of NW_019524310.1, forward strand.
AAAAAATTTCAAAAAACGTCATAGTATAGTAAGGCATATAAACGTCATAGTATAGTGAGGCTAAAAAATGTCAAAAAACGTCATAGTATAGTATGGCAAAAAAATGTCAAAAAACGTCATAGTATAGTATGGCAAAAAAATGTCAAAAAACGTCATAGTATAGTATGGCAAAAAAATGTCAAAAAACCTCATAGTATAGTAAGGCATATAAAGTCAAAAAACATCATAGTATAGTAAGGCATAAAAAACGTCATAGTATAGTATGGCAAAAAAATGTCAAAAAACGTCATAGTATAGTAAGGCAAAAAAATATCAAAACACGTCATAGTATAGCATGGCAAAAAAATGTCAAAAAACGTCATAGTATAATATGGCAAAAAAAATTTCAAAAAACGTCATAGTATAGTAAGGCATATAAACGTCATAGTATAGTGAGGCTAAAAAATGTCAAAAAACGTCATAATATAGTATGGCAAAAAAATATCAAAACACGTCATAGTATAGCATGGCAAAAAAATGTCAAAAAACGTCATAGTATAATATGGCAAAAAAAATGTCAAAAAACGTCATAGTATAGTATGGCAAAAAAAATGTCAAAAAACGTCATAGTATAGTAAGGCATATAAACGTCATAGTATAGTATGGCTAAAAAATGTCAAAAAACGTCATAGTATAGTAAGGCAAAAAAAATGGCAAAAAACCTCATAGTATAGTAAGGCATATAAACGTCATAGTATAGTGAGGCTAAAAAATGTCAAAAAACGTCATAGTATAGTATGGCAAAAAAATATCAAAACACGTCATAGTATAGCATGGCAAAAAAAATGTCAAAAAACGTCATAGTATAGTAAGGCATATAAACGTCATAGTATAGTGAGGCTAAAAAATGTCAA
>NW_019524311.1:0-488 GCF_002814215.2 Seriola lalandi dorsalis
ACACACACACATGAAACCTTCATACACAGCAGATTTACAGAACAGGAGAGAGAGACACAGAGAGAGAGAGAGAGACACAGAGAGAGAGAGAGAGAGAGAGAGAGAGACACAGAGAGAGAGAGACACAGAGAGAGAGAGAGAGACACAGAAAGAGAGAGAGAGAGAGAGAGAGACAGAGAGAGAGAGAGAGAGAGAGAGAGACACAGAGAGAGAGAGAGAGACACAGAGAGAGAGAGAGAGCTGCTCTCTAAAGAAATGGTAAAATAACAGTCAAATGACCGGCAGCAGCAGCTGCCAAACAAAAACCCTATAATTAAAGTAAAATTTCCTAATTCAAATAAAGTGTAAAAACGATACATTTACAGAAAATTTCATTAATATTTCTACAGAGAAAAACCGTTATTTTACAGATTTCTCCTAAATGATTCTGATCAAACTCCTTCAATAAAGTGACGCCACTAAAGTTTCTGCAGAGAAACTTTTTCCTA
>NW_019524311.1:1478-7672 GCF_002814215.2 Seriola lalandi dorsalis
AGTGTGTGTTGTAACAGTGTGTGTTGTTACAGTGTGTGTGTGTGTTGTTACAGTGTGTGTGTGTGTGTTGTTACAGTGTGTGTTGTTACAGTGTGTGTTGTTACAGTGTGTGTTGTTACAGTGTGTGTTGTAACAGTGTGTGTTGTTACAGTGTGTGTTGTTACAGTGTGTGTGTGTGTGTGTTGTTACAGTGTGTGTTGTTACAGTGTGTGTTGTAACAGTGTGTGTTGTTACAGTGTGTGTTGTTACAGTGTGTGTGTGTGTGTGTTGTTACAGTGTGTGTTGTTACAGTGTGTGTGTGTGTGTGTGTTGTTACAGTGTGTGTGTGTGTGTTGTTACAGTGTGTGTTGTTACAGTGTGTGTTGTTACAGTGTGTGTTGTTACAGTGTGTGTGTGTGTGTGTTGTTACAGTGTGTGTGTGTGTGTGTGTGTGTGTTGTTACAGTGTGTGTGTGTGTGTTGTAGCGCCCCCTGCAGTCACAGGTGTAATTGCAGGACATTGGATGAAATCCAGTTGTTCTCAGTGTGTGAGAATGTGTGTGTTCTTCACGCTGTGGCCTCGACACCAAACTCTGTTTATGATTTTTAGTATTTTAAAAGTTTCCTTCGCTGAATCTTTTCATCCAAGATAATTTTCAGATCAGGCATCATCAGCTAACGAGTTACTAAGGAGTGTTACTAGGGAGTGTTGCTAGGGAGTGTTGCTAAGGAGTATTATTGCGACTTAGTGGATGAGGTTCAGTCAAAATTACTTTCTCCTGATAATATCTCATTATCTCAAAAAAAATGTAATACATACAATATAGAGATGACATCAGTGTCCTATTTGACATATTGACAGTATTAACATATATAATATAAATGATATAATAACAGTAAGAAAGAGAACACACACACACACGTGTCAGTTCATCAGAAGAGTTTTATTAGTGTCTCTGAGAACGGTCGGCATGGTGACAAGTGTGTCGTCTCACTGAGTCTCCTCAGTCTTGGAGCTGACCTCTTCACCGTCCACCACCTCTTTGGTGACAATCAGCACTTTACGAGTCAAAGTGGAGGAGGCCGGGCTGCAGGAACACACACACACACACACACACACACACACACACACACACACACACACACAATACATTTCATTATTTTAATACTTTTTCATTCACTATCTTCATATTAAGCCTTTATTACTGAATTTTAATTCTCAAAAATAACATTTACTGTCTGTTTCATTTGACTTTCACTGATTATTTTTCTCTCTGGTTTCACTGGTTTTCTACCAGTTTCCAAAGATCACAAGGGACTTTATTAACTCTGCTCACAGTATAAAAACAATTCGAATTGCTTTTGAAGTGGCTAAAATGTGTCTTTCATAATGTTGTGTCCATTGTTCATTGTGATCTGCAGTGTTATTATTTAAATATCTTTATTTTGTCTGTTGTTTAAAGTTCTATTTAAAAGGTTTTAATATTATTTTAATTAGTAAAAGTTGTGGAAGTATGGAAGTTCAATTCTACCAAAAAAAAAAGTATGAAAAGTTGAAAATGATAAATGATGAAACAGTCACGAAGAGTCAAAATTATGAGACCATGAATCAGCTTTTTTATTTTCTATAACAATTTTGATCATTTTGACTTTTTTAAACTGTCTCATAATTTTTTCATAATTTTTTATTTTCTTACTATCATATAATTTTGAACAGAATTGTAATTTAGTATCTCTAAGTGTTACAAACTATATGCGTTTTTATTTTTGTCACACTATTATTTTTTATCAATTTTTTCTTTTTCTTTGGGCAAAAATGTTCATAAAAACCGAGTCACTAGAGGAGAATAACTATGAACCTCTAAGTGTTATATATTACTGTTAATGTTACTTATTTTAACAAGTTGTTTTTCTGTAGCTGCAATACAATGTTGATCAGCTGATATCACATGTTTGATATATCCCAGTATCATCCCAGTATGGACTGGTGGACTCACCTCGACAGCTCTCCATCCAGCAGCCTCCTGTACTCAGTGATCTCCATCTCCAGCCTGGTCTTCATGTCCAGCAGCATTTGGTACTCGTGTCCCTGGCGCTCCAGGTCAGCTCTCAGCTGAGCCAGCTGGTCTTCCAGAGAGGACACCTGCCTCTGGTAACCCGCTAGCATGGCAGCATACCTGCCCTGGGTGTCGGCGAGGGATCCCTCCAAAGACGCTTTCTAACAGGGAGAAGAAACCGTGTCAGAAGATTCACAGACTGTTGGTTGAAATTGAAAAAAGGACCCAGAAACGGTAGAAACCCACCATGCTGAGCTGTGACTGCAGCTCGATCTCCAGACCCTGCAGCGAGCGTTTGACCTCTGTGACCTCAGAGCGTGATGACTGGAGAGACTCTGTGCTCATGGCAACCTCCTTATTGATCTCCTCAGACTATAAAAACAACAAAGAAACAAAGAAAAAATGTTAGTCTGAGGAGGTTAGCGTCTGTTTTAAATCCGCCTCTATGCAGATGATACTCTATGGTTCGTCATTTTTATTTCACACCTGTGTTTTTATGTCTCACGCTCTTGTTGAGTTGATTCTGCTCTTTAACTTTCCAGATACTCACGTTTGACCAATAGAGATTTAACCTGATATCAGACCCCTAACTTTGTGCACAAGCCAGAAGAAAAGTACCCAACATTAAAAGGCCTATTTTTGACGCAAAAGGAGAAAATGAGGCCTGTAGTAGGACTTTTATTGTGGAAAACACTATGAAGCACTGAAACAATTGTGTTGCATTGATATGAGGATCCCAAAATGCTTTGCACAGACCGATTCAGGAGACTTTATGAAGCTCACCTTTGCATGGAACCAGGTGTCCAGGTCTCTGCGGTTCTTGGTAGCGACGTTCTCGTAGTGTTCTCTGATACCGCCCATGATGGCGGACAGATCCTGCTGAGGAGCGGCGTCCACCTCCACGTTCACCTGACCGCTCATCTGAGCCCTCAGAGCCAGCAGGTCCTGCAGGACAACACATCCAGATCAACGAAAAGGTAAGGAATGAAAAAACATTTTTTAAATCGTTTATTTGGACGTGATTCCAATTTTCTGCAGCTTGTTTTGCTTTTTTTTTAAAAATATCAATTTAAATTAAATCATTTGTACAAATCTAAATCTGCAGTTTCAAAACATGACTTTGGACTTTTGAAAGTCACTTAAAATTTTCTTCCACTTTGTAAAACCATAAAAAAAATCCTTTATAATAACATTTTCTGAGGTTTCTTTAATCAAGAAGTAGCTACATCCTCAAGACGTCACTGATTGAAATTCTTAATGCTTCATAATGAACTGAGCTAATTTGAATCACAGGTAGTTTGCAGTTTCGTGCTCACCTCCTCATGGTTCTTCTTGAGCTGGATGAGTTCCTCCCTCAGAGCCTCGATCTGCATCTCCAGGTCGGATCTTCCCAGAGTCAGCTCGTCCAGGACCCTCTTCAGCCCGGCGATGTCACCCTCGACACCCTGACGCATGGCCAGCTCGTTCTCAAACCTGTGCAGCAGCAGCAGTGGTGGGGGCATCAGTCACATCAGCTGCTTCATAAAGCCACGCTGGCTATTCCCCCTGTTTGCAGTATTTATGCTAAGCTCAGCTAACCAGCCACTGGATGAGGCTTCATTTTTACTGCACAGACATTAAGTGGTATCAATCTGAACATCTGAACTCAGTAAGTCAAACTCTTCCTTCAAGATAACGATTTGTGGCTGCACCAGTAGATGTTGGGGCGTGGCACAAAAAGCGGCTCAGTAAATAACATGAATTCCAACATGGCATCACGCTGCAGCTGTATGACGTAACATGTGAAACCTGAGCTGAGCTGGATGTGCAGTGTTTTTACTCACTTGACCCTGAAGTCATCAGCAGCCAGTTTGGCGTTATCGATGGCCAGGTACAGAGACCCGTTTGTGCGGGTGGCGTCTAAGATCTGAAAACAGACGGAGGACAGAGTTAGACTGGATCAGCTTCATTTGATCAACTTGTGCTGAGACTCAAAGACAAACAGACAGCAGGGAGAGGCTGCAGCTTTGTCTTAAATGATGCGAAAAATTAAAAGTAACATTTATTTTGGAATTTGTCTTGACTTCCTGTTTCTCATGAGTGTAAAGAAGGTGAACGCAACCAGGTTCGTGAGGAGGCTACACGACTGATTTAAAAGAGATTAGAATAAACAAATGAAAGTCAAATTTCCCTTCAGTGCTTTAGTGGTTTGTCTGTTCTCATGTGCAAATCATGTAAAACCAGAGCTGGAGGCCGGGTGCTGCAGCTGCAGGTGGTGTTGGGGTGTGGCTGCACCTGTATTCACCTGTATTCATTCTGCACCTAACAACAAATCACACTGTGCACATGCCATGGGGCGTTTCACAAAAAGCTTTCAGACAATCGGAGCATCTTCAGTTTCAGGTGGCTCAATCCTTACCCTACATGAAAATGTGCAGAATCAGAACCTGGTCTCACCTGGTCCTGCAGGTCGCTGATGACCACCTTGAATGCAGTGCAGTCGTGGCCCTCAGGTTTGGTCTTGTTCTCCAGGAACTGTCTGATCTTCAGCTCCAGCTCGGCATTGGCCTTCTCCAGGTTGCGCACCTTGTCCAGGTAGGAGGCCAGGCGGTCGTTCAGGTTCTGCATGGCCATCTTCTTGTTGTCGGAGATGTCGACGGCGTCGGCCAGGTTGAAGCCACCTCCTGCAGCGGCACCGGTGGCGGCGGAGGAGAAGCTTCTGGGAGCGCTCATGCTGGAGATGCGGACCCCGGAGCCTCCGGCGCCTCCGTACACGCTGGGGGCCCTCATGGACCCGAACCGGTTTCCGCTGGAGAAGGTGGAGCGAGAGTAGGAGGCCATGGTGGAGGAGGTTTGCCTGCTCTGGATGGAGAGGAGGGAATGCAGCCAAGATTCGACTCGGCTCCTTTTATGGCTCCTGAAAGTGAGGGAGGGGCTCAGGGTCCGGCCCCCACCACACGCCTCAGGGTAGGAGCCACATGCCGAGGTGGCAGGGGGATGACAAACAGCCCAAACACAGCAGGAATTTGAAGTGGAGGCCTGTTGCACAATGATGTGACATCCAGAGGATCAGTGTTTGCTCTGTTATCTGTATCTGAATGTCTCTCAGGTGAGTCAGTGATGTCGTTTGATCAGGTGTATCTGTTCCTCTGTAAACCTGAGGAATCTAATCTCCAGATATTTACACATTTCAAACCCTCGACCCTCCTCTGGATTCCTCTCTGCATGTCCCGACCTGCCTGTTGTTTATGAGTGTGTGTGTGTGTGTGTGTGTGTGTGTGTGTGTGTGTGTGTGTGTGTGTGTGCGTGTGTGTGTGTGTGTGTGTGTTGCAGGTCTACATACTGACTCCCCTCTCTCTCCTGTTGTGCAAACAATGAAAGGCTTTGTAGCAGCTCGTCATTCAGGCTCTTCACCCTGCAGCTGGATCACAGCGACAAGACGTCTGTGTCAAGTTTGGAAAAGTGTTGAAATTCAGATCCAGAAGTATTTATTTTATTTTTAGTTATATTCTTTATTTATTTATTTGATAGGGACAATTCAATTTAACATAGTTTCTTAATAAAGCATGAAACTAATGTGTTGCACAGAGTTTATAGCTGCTGCTAATTCTCCACTCCTGTCCCTTGTTATTTATTAAATGAAAGTTTTGAAATAGTGAATTTATAACATAATTAATATTTTCAGTTATATTTCTAATAAAAAATGTAAAGAGGAAAATCCCTTTCTGTGTAGGCCTAATCAGACTGTAACTTTAGAGCTTTATTTCTTCTATTTTCAGCTGTTTTTGTTTGTATAAACATGAAAGTATATTTTTTACAACCTTAAACTGCAATCATATTCTCATGATTAGAACTGAAGATTTTATTTCTCTGACAGTTTTACACACTACAGGAGGGTCCAGAGTTTGTGCAGAACTAAATTAGAAACTGCAAAAGATCAACTCTGACTCCAGAGGGTTTTAACAAAGTGACAAAGAACTTTACAGAAAGAAAAAGGTGAATTAAAAACAAAAGAAAAACAAACTTCATAAAGCAGAGGTAAGTTAAGACCATTTAACTGCTCTTGTAGAACTTTTTTCCTCATGCATTAATGTCTTATCTGTTTTGCTCATGTTGCACACACATCACATTCTCACATTTTCTTCTCTTATTTTGATATTATTCCTTTATTAGTCCCACA
>NW_019524311.1:8744-10391 GCF_002814215.2 Seriola lalandi dorsalis
ATAGAGTTTATTATCCATGTTAATAGTCTGTGGTGGTTTATTTAGTCTTTTACCTTTTTGCTTTTAGGTTTTGAAGAAACAGCCTCTTTGTTTTCACGCAGGAATTCAGGAGTTTTATCTGGTTTGGTGATTGAAGAATATTAAAATACACATGTGATGAAGGCTCAGTAATTGTATCAGCAGTGGTGGAAAGTAATTAAATACATTTCAACTTCTTTGGCTCCTTACATCTTACAAAAAGCAGCGTTTGACTGGTGGTCACATGTCAGATATTTGAGTTGTTCACAGTCCAACAAATAGTGATGTTTCCCTCTAAACTTCTCACATGGTTTCATTTCCATAAATGTTGAAATTATCAAATATCTCACCACAAGTCAAAGATTATAGAATGAGAACTGAAAACAGATGTTTGTTTTTTCTTCTTTCCTTTCTGATGAATCATGTGATGACCCTTCAGATTCACCTGCTGACACGGTCAGTTGTTGTTTGACTGTTATGGATTTGATTCGTCATCATCTACAGACTGTAGACATTAAGTTAAACACTACTGTACTTATCATTGTACAACTCTCACTCTGATGAAACATATACAAGCATATACATTTATGTATGTATTTTAGACATAGGTCACATAAATATATATCTATCCCTCCGCCTGAAATTCTTCACAGATATTTTTAATATATATACATATACTAATTTCACTATAGGTATTTCATATATGTTATAAACTTATATCTTCATATATCCAGAGGATGTATATATGTTATAATAATATGTCCTCTTATAGGTGACGCATATGGCAACATCACTCTTGATATAGGGACATATATGTCATATAAAAATGAAACGCAGATATTAAAACTACAATCTTATTATCTTATTTAGCTTCGATATTCTTTGTATATTGATGCGTTTTCAATCTGCAGATTTTTTCCAGTGACAGTTTTTTTATACTGTCACTATTTTTCAGTCTGACTGGTTTTCAGTTTCTGTCACTGTTTTTGGCGCAGAGAGGGAGGGGGAGGGGGGAGGGGAAGAGCCAGGGGCATGTTACCTGTGGTTCAGGGGTCACAGGTGAACTTGTGTGTGCAGTGATAGGTATGTGGTCCTGTCAGGCGTCTGAAAGTAAATAAATCCCGCACGCACACTCGGCCTCTGTCTTTGTGTTTTTACGAGCTGCTGTTTCACACACACAACATAGGCAAATCTTCAGTGGCGTCGCCATGGTTACCTGTCCTCCTGTAATGTTGATGTAAAGCCTGTGGAAGATTAACTCCAACTGACTGCAGCTTCAGGACGGAAGAATTTTATAAGTCTGTGAAACCAGTTTTACACGTGGACAGAGAAACGAGAACAGGATATTCTTCGTAACTGACGCCGTTTTTGGGAAGTGAGAGATTTTTTTTTTTTTAAGTTGAGAAATTTTTTAAAACAAATCTAACAAGTCAACATTTTTGAAAAATTTAGACTTTTTTTTAAGTGAAGATATTTTTGAAAAATGAGAATAAATCAGAATCGGGAAGAAAGAAAAACTAATTTTTCCCGCCTCTCAAGGCTTCTTTATACAGATGAAAAAAACTATTGTTGAAAATCTGAATATTTTTAGAAAGTGAGGTAATTTTGGGAAAGTATTATTATTCCATA
>NW_019524312.1:0-566 GCF_002814215.2 Seriola lalandi dorsalis
GAAGTAAGTTAACGATGCAGTTCCACGTCCACAGCCCTTCTTTAACGTTATCAGCTTCCCAGCTGTCACAAGCGCTAATGGAAACAAATCAACGGTCTCCATGGAAACAGAAGACTTTTACTGCTGTAAAATCTTCCTTAAGTTTTTTCCTAAGGAAACTTCAGGTGTTTTGTAGAACTAGAACCAAACATTGGAGCCCCGCCCCAGCACCAGGTGTGACGTTTAAATACATGTGTGTCATAATAACATGGGGACAGGTGGATGTCTTGTGGTTACAGTGTTAGCCTGTTCGTTAGCATGTGTGTGCTAACTTAGCTCGATAAACTCGGCCCTACTTCAGCATCAGATGCAAATGAATGCAGAAATAAAAACATAAAATGGATGTTAACAGATGAATCCTGTCTGAGGCTGGTGTGGACGGACGGAGGACGACAGACAGAGAGACAGACAGACAGACAGACAGACAGACAGACAGACAGACAGACAGACAGACAGACAGACAGACAGACAGACAGACAGACAGACAGACAGTTAGTTTCAGTGTCTTCCCTCAGATCTGAGGAAGA
>NW_019524312.1:714-1392 GCF_002814215.2 Seriola lalandi dorsalis
CGTTTGGTCGACTGCATCAACAAATTCCCTCTGTGGTTTTGTTTCAGTCCGACCGTCGCTGTAACAACGGGTCATTTTAACCTCTGACCTCCCGCAGCACCGTGTCACAGCCGACAGGCACCGAACACGTCAGCTGATCAGACTCATCCTTCATGAACTGCGGACATTTTTGAGAAATAATCCAGGTACAATACACAGAAGAAGTGGAACCTTAAAAATATAATATAATGAAATCAACAAGCAACACTGAAATATAAAAACCTCCATCACAAGAACAAGTTCTGCTGTAAATGAGTTCGAGTAAATACATCAAAAGTAAAAGTTTCATAATCCAGAAGAGTGTAGTGTTAAACTCTTACACTGGTATTTAATGAATGTGTGAGTGGAGATCATCTATTGACACATGAACATTAACACTTGTCAGTTTAACCCGTAGAGTCTCGTGGAAATGATCAAACGTTGGAAGAGAGCAGTTGTAGTTCAGAGCTTCTTCTCACCGTATCACACCGTAATGTTTCACCATGGAGAGGTTTTTAATTTGGCCGGGAGCCGCCGCAGATCTGGAATTCAGTCTGACTAAACTGAGAGATCAGGGAACAGATGAGCGGAGACAAAGAGAAGGAAAGATCAATATTCTTGACTGTTCTCGTATCATCGTTACAGACTGATACGCCGCTT
>NW_019524312.1:1994-2916 GCF_002814215.2 Seriola lalandi dorsalis
CACACACACACACACACACACACACACACACACACACACACACACACACACACACACACGAGCGAGAGCAGAGGGAGGTTGTGGTTGCGGTGCTGGGGGCTTCACAGGTCTTCCTGCAGTAAAACAGGAGTGGTATGAGTCTCACGTCAGTGTTCATCTGTCTCAGGCTGCCGCCTCTCAGACAGGATCAGTTCTCAGTGATGGAAATCTCTCATACTCTCAGGCGTTTGGTCGACTGCATCAACAAATTCCCTCTGTGGTTTTGTTTCAGTCCGACCGTCGCTGTAACAACGGGTCATTTTAACCTCTGACCTCCCGCAGCACCGTGTCACAGCCGACAGGCACCGAACACGTCAGCTGATCAGACTCATCCTTCATGAACTGCGGACATTTTTGAGAAATAATCCAGGTACAATACACAGAAGAAGTGGAACCTTAAAAATATAATATAATGAAATCAACAAGCAACACTGAAATATAAAAACCTCCATCACAAGAACAAGTTCTGCTGTAAATGAGTTCGAGTAAATACATCAAAAGTAAAAGTTTCATAATCCAGAAGAGTGTAGTGTTAAACTCTTACACTGGTATATTAATGAATGTGTGAGTGGAGATCATCTATTGACACATGAACATTAACACTTGTCAGTTTAACCCGTAGAGTCTCGTGGAAATGATCAAACGTTGTAGTTCAGAGCTTCTTCTCACCGTATCACACCGTAATGTTTCACCATGGAGAGGTTTTTAATTTGGCCGGGAGCCGCCGCAGATCTGGAATTCAGTCTGACTAAACTGAGAGATCAGGGAACAGATGAGCGGAGACAAAGAGAAGGAAAGATCAATATTCTCGACTGTTCTCGTATCATCGTTACAGACTGATACGCCGCTTTGGCAGCAGCGACTTCTGACAGCGATGCCAATA
>NW_019524312.1:3831-4395 GCF_002814215.2 Seriola lalandi dorsalis
GACACACACACACACACACACACACACACACACACACACACACACACAGACACACAGCAGGCAAGTAGAGGACTAATTAAGGGAGGCAGGGAGGGACAAACGAGGGAAATGAGGGGGGTTAACGGGAGGAGTGAGAATGGGGAGATGTAATTGGCCGGATTAGCGTGAGACTAAGCAGCGGGATGTGTGAGATGCAGAGACATCAACCTTCAAAGCGCCACACCGCCCTGCCGAAGAGTCCTTGAGCAAGACGGTGAATGCTCAACGTCCAAGCCGAGTGATCGAATGAAGGCAGATCTCAAATCAGTCCAGTCAAGTCTCAAGTCAATCGAAGGAGTTGAGACGAGACACGTCCAAGTGCGGTCTCCCTGTGGGCAGACGCATGTGGAGAGCGTCGGTGTGACGGCTGGTGGCGTTCTTGGATACAAGAGGAAAACTGGGACGTTCCTTCTCATTCGACAGAAGCTGGACGGAAAATTGAGTCTGTTTAATTTCACTTTCGTCAAATCGTGTTTCGTTTCCTGAGAATTATCTGTAAATGAGCAAAGAGAGCAACCCCCCCCC
>NW_019524312.1:4415-9924 GCF_002814215.2 Seriola lalandi dorsalis
ACTGCCCTGTTGTGTGCAAACAGAGCCGTGTGCAGTGACAGTGTGGGCTCACCCCTACACTGATGATGCTGCTGAAGTTTACATCATCATTTCACACTGTGAACTCAAGTCTTTTTTTTTCTCATTTTTCATCTTCTCACTTTTATTTTTGGCCGTGTGGTTGCCACAGAAACACTTACCTGGCGGTGTGTGAGGATTTAACACGCTGGAAGTGTGTGTGTGTGTGTGTGTGTGTGTGTGTGTGTGTGTGTGTGTGTGCGTGTGTGTGCGTGCGTGTGCGTGTGTGTAAGTAGCAGGTTAAGTGGTTTTATTTCTTCATTTCATCTGACAGTCATGGAGAGTGAGTCTGTCTGTGTACCTGTCTGTCTGTCTGTATACCTATCTATCTGTCTGTCTCTCTGTCTGTCTGTCTGTGTGTCTGTCTGTCTATGTACCTGTCTGTACCTGTGTACCTGTCTGTCTGTGTACCTGTCTGTCTGTCTGTACCTGTGTACCTGTCTGTCTGTGTACCTGTCTGTCTGTCTGTGTACCTGTCCGTCTGTCTGTCTGTCTGTCTGTCTGTCTGTATGTCTGTATGTACCTGTCTGTCTGTGTACCTGTCTGTACCTGTGTACCTGTCTGTCTGTGTACCTGTCTGTCTGTGTACCTGTCTGTCTGTCTGTCTGTCTGTGTACCTGTCTGTCTGTCTGTCTGTGTACCTGTCTGTCTGTCTGTCTGTCTGTACCTGTCTGTCTGTCTGTCTGTGTACCTGTCTGTCTGTCTGTACCTGTCTGTCTGTGTACCTGTCTGTCTGTCTGTCTGTGTACCTGTCTGTCTGTCTGTACCTGTCTGTCTGTCTGTCTGTCTGTGTACCTGTAGCTTCCTGTAACGTCCCTGCTGAGGTGAAGGTCTGTCACGCAGGTTTCTGCCTCATCACTCAACTCTTCTTTTGTTAAAGCTCAGTGGAGAATCATTTGGTGGCAGGTGTGTTGTGACGTGCGGACGGGTGGCGAGTTAAAGGTCGAGCGTATAAACTTAATTACGGACGATGCAGTTCACGACTTTCTTGATCCACCCTTCAAAAGTAGAAATGAAGCAAGTTTCTGTTTTAATCTTTCTGTGATCAAATGTTTATTATTATTTAAAGGAACATCAGTTCTTTCTGGATCTTGCATACACACACTTTCCCTCATTTTAACAAAATTAATAAATAAATAAGTAAATAAATATATATATATATATATAACCTTTTTCCACTGCTTTGGACGCAGCTATAGAAGCTCCAGAGGAATGATGCTTAAAGATTTGATGGAAATGGATTTTCTGTGATCTGATGCAGTAACAGTGACGGGGAGAAGGAGCAGCTGCTTCCTGCTTCCTACTCAAACACCGGACTCTCACTGATGATCTATTAATAATCTATTTGCATTAGTAGTTGTTGTTTCTGAGAATTGAGGCCAGTTTCTTGGATGGCTCTAAATACTCCACCTCCATTGTTGCACCAGATACAGCTTCAATTTGAAGCTCTGTGCTTTATTTGACTTCCCTGCTTTTACCTGCGACTTTCTTCTAACCCACATTATCAACCGGACGTGGCTGCGACGTCTCAGGTGCAGATGCTGCTTCGGGGAACAGGTGTGGGACAGCGTAGGTTAGTGCGGTGAAACACAGACTGCTGCAGAGACATCGTCTCCGCACGGCCACAGACGTGCAGCGAGTAATCGCTGTGAGATACTCCAGTGAGTTGAAGTGACGACTGAGGTGAATGAGGCGGGATGAAGCCGTTGCTCGTTGTGCTTCCCCTCCCCCGGGACCTGACTCTCAGGACTAAATATTTAGCCGTGCAGTCAGTCGTCAGTCGGGTGGATGTGTTGGTGCCTCCTGCTGCTTCTGCTCTCATCTCCTGACAAATGGAAAGTCTGTAATGGCGTTGAGCGCTCCTTATGCTCAGTTTATTATCTACCTGAGCACCTCTCATCCTCCTGCTTCCCTGGCTCTCCATCCTCCTCTCTCTCTCTCTCTCTCTCTCTCTCTCTCTCTCTCTCTCCTACGCTCAGAGGCCCAGATGAATTTCAGTTTGACAGCACCCTGACGTCCGAGCCCCTCCGTCTCTTCATCCTTCTCTCCCCTCTTTTCTGTCTCTCACAGGACAAAACCTCATTTTCTTTGTCTGAGCCGCTCTGCTGGCCACCTCCAGGTTTCCCTCCGTCGCTTCATCTCTTTCCTCCCACTTTCAACAGCTCTTTAGCTTCGATTTTCACTGTCTCCTGCTGTTCAGCGCCGCATTTCTTTTTTAACTACACTCGGCTGTGCGGGCTTTTCACTGGAATTAGTTTTACCCTCCAGCGTCGGTGTAAGAATTCAGTACAACAACCAAACGACTTGTGCTCATGTTAATGAAAACACTACGATGTTCGATGTCCGGCCGTTGTGCTGAAAGGCTGAACAGACCTTAGAGACTGTAGAGAGCCGTCACCGTGGTTTATTACAGCTCAACAAAACACAGGAAACCAGGACTGTCCCCCTTTTTTATTTCATAGGTAAAAATACTTTAATGATATATTGACCATCGGACAGGAAATGTCCTCCGTTTGGCTTCACCTGTATAATGATAATGGTCCACCACAGACAGCCAGGGAAACCCCTGCAGGGTTAGAGACCATGGAGAACAGCTGTAATATTTCAGGGCTGACAGGCGGAGGATCTGGGTTCAGTGTGTCGTCAGTTGGATCGAGTTCAGCGGTCTTAAGTTAATCTCACACCTCCTGCCTGGTGGGAGTGACACTGAAGGTCAGTCAGTCACGACTCAGCTGGGAGAGGAGGGAGAGCGTGTCTGTGGTTTCCATCCTACTGGATCCGTGTGAGCGGGTGTGATGCCGAGCGGAGGGATATGAAGGAGGCTAAGTTTAGATTTCCATTATAAGACTGATCAGCGTCTGTATGCAGGAGAGAGACGGGCAGCACGAGTATCGCTGCTCCTGTTCGTACTGAAGCTTCGGTTCAGATGTTGAAGTCACAGCAGCCGATCGAGCGCGTGTCAGGATGAGGTTAGCCTAGCTTAGCATGAAGTAAAGCCTGGAAGAAGGGGGGGCAACAGTCGAGTCACTTTATACAGCACCGTGTCCCAGCAGGAGTTCCCTCAGGGCTGTTTCATATGTCGTCATATCTCACTTTGTCTGCACTAAAACTGACGTTGGTCATTTTTAACAATATATTTTAGCAGATGAAGATTTGAATCATCAGACGTCTGAAGTTATCAGAGAAGCGAGCAGCAGCTCAGACCTGCTGTGCTTTAAACAGCTGATTACAACAGGTACAAACACTGGTGTGTCTGTGGGTCGTTCTGCTAACTCAGATCATCAAAACAGAAAAGTAATGAAGGGCGAGATGAAAATAAAAAAGAAGGAATTAAATGAAAATAAATGAAAGTAAAACTCTGAACCCAACTGAACCAGACTTTCAACAAAGAAGAAAACCTGTTCGACTGAAATAAAAATAACAAAGTGACGGACTGACGGAAGAAACAGGAGGTAGAGAAAACAAACAGCCACATTACTATCCCAGCATGCTTTGCTTCATTAGGTGCTGACCTGCTGTTAATGTCTTAATTGGGTGATTAGGATCCATGTTTTTAACTGGACAATCAAAATGAAATATTACTGAGTTTTAAATGGTTTCTATTTAGAGCTTCTTCTTCTATTAATAATTGATGGTCTCAGTTATGGAGGTAAAAGTGAGAAGAAGCTTCTGCTCCAGTTCAAGTCAAAGTCCTGGATTCAAATCTACTGATTATTGATTATATGTTTGTTTGTTTGTTTGTTAAATCTTCATCAGAGAGAGAGAGAGAGAGAGAGAAAATACTATAATTTGTAAACTGCTTTGGCAATAACATGTTTTTGTTCATGTTAATAAAGCTATTTTTGAATTTGACTATAAGAGAGAGAGAGAGAGAGCTAGAGTAGAGAGAGAGAGAGAGAGAGCTAGAGTAGAGAGAGAGAGATAGAGAGAGCTAAAGGAGAGAGAGAGAGAGAGAGAGCTAGAGGAGAGAGAGAGAGAGAGAGAGCTAGAGGAGAGAGAGAGAGAGAGAGAGAGAGAGCTAGAGGAGAGGTAGAGAGAGACCGTCCCTTTGTTAGGAGCCACAGCCGCAACAATTTACATGAGGGCCAAGCCTCCTCACAGCTGATTGGTCCAGAGCAGCCCGCCTCCCTCCAACGCCATACTCCAGCCAATCAGGACATCACTCACATGGGGTGGGACTCACACACACACACACACACACACACACACACACACACACACACACACATGCAGGAGAGGGTGTTTTCTGATGGAGGGAGGGGACAGAGAGCTGAGGTGGATGATGGGTAGTGAAGTTATTAGTGGGTGGATTCTGCCCCCTGGTGGCACTGCAGTGATACAACCACACACACACACACACACACACACACACACACACACACACACACACACATCACTCTCTCATTACAACACTGGTACAGGACGACTTCACACTGGAAACACTCCAACACTGAGACCTGGACAGAGGACACACTGTCACATCGTTCACATGTCCAGGAGACAAGGAGACAAGCACACAGAGGGAGAGAGAGACAGGTAGAGACAGCTGGAGACAGAGAGAGACAGGTGGAGACAGAGAGAGAGACAGGTGGAGATAGAGAGAGACAGGTAGAGACAGAGATACAGATGAGACAGAGAGAGAGAGACAGGTGGAGACAGAGATACAGATTGAGACAGAGATGGAGACAGGTGGAGACACAGAGAGAGACAGGTGGAGACAGAGAGAGAGACAGGTGGAGACAGCCTGGACGTGCCAGGAAATGATCAAAGAATGAGACACAAGCTGAAGGTGTAAAGTTAAAGGCTCAGAGGAGAGGAGCATGATGGGAAAAGACCCGTCAGTCAGTCGGTCAAACTTGTAAAAGTTGTGACTTGTTGAGTAATGAAGCTGTGACGTTACCACGACGACAAGTGAACTGTGTTCAGAGACAAAGCAACTCCATGTTCAGAACATCTGTGTGTGTGTGTGTGTGTGTGTGTGTGTGTGTGTGTGTGTGCGTGTGCGTGTGTGTGTGTGTGATGTTCTCTGGATCAGTCTGTCATGTTTCTGTACAGAAAAAGAGAAAATCAATTGTGGACTGTGGCCCAAACACACACACACACACACACACACACACACACACACACACACACACACACACACCTGACCACCACTAGGTGGCAGAACAGTCCTCTGACTGGAGGGTGAGACCAGGATGGAGTCTCCACAGGTTCATGATCATGTGACGATGACGCTGTGATCACATGATCTTCGACACTGAGACTCTTTAAACTTTGACTGTTTTGGAGGGAAATCGATGAAACTTTACACGTCATCCAGAGAATCTCCTCTCTCTGTCTTTGTCTCTCTCTCTCTCTCTCTCTGTCTCTCTCTCTCTCTCTCTCTCTCTCTGTCTTTGTCTCTCTCTCTGTCTCTCTCTGTCTCTCTCTCTGTCTTTGTCTCTCTCTCTCT
>NW_019524312.1:10902-14233 GCF_002814215.2 Seriola lalandi dorsalis
TCTCTCTCTCTCTCTGTTTTCCGTCCGTTTGTCTCATTCTCGTGGACACGATATCTCAGTCACACCTTGACGTTCATTCACTAGAAGTCAACGGTTAACTGATTAGATTTTGGTGGTCAAAGGTCAAAGGTCAGTGTGACCTCACAAATCACTTTTCAGCCATTACTCAAGACTTCACGGCGTTATGACAAAGTTTCACACAGATGTTTAATGTTCTCTCTGACTCTGGAGAAACAGGAAGTGACCTGGAACTAGTCTGAGTGGCGGAGGGATACGAGCACGAGGAGGTGACTCTACTTTATCTGTGTGTCTCTGCAGGTGTCCATAGGGAAGATGTACGGGGCCCAGAAGATCGTGGTGGAGTAACAGCTGCAGGAGGAGGAGGACGGTACCTTCAGAGACGGGAGCGATCCACTGCCCTGACATCAGCACCGACCGCCAACCTGCTTCTTCTGTTTTAATCTGACACGTCCGTCACTGGCTGGAGGTGTGAAATGCATTGTGGGAGATGTAGGACTAAAGGAGTAAAGCTGTGAAGTACCTGAAGTTTGTTTGGAGTTTAGATGTTGATGTTTTCAGGGCTGCACTGATCACATTATTGATTATTGATTGATTGTTTCCTCTTGTTGCTGCATCCACTTCAGCTGCGACTAATTATCATTAATTTATCATTTATCATTTAATCTGATCAAGATACTGGAAAATGTTTCCGAACCCCAAAGATGTTGATCACCACCGTCACAGGAAGGTTTAATTACAGACCAGTCGTCGTCGTTTCACCAGAAACTGATTTAAACTCGTCACATTGATTCATTTGAGCGATTGAACACGAAGAAGAGATTATAAATTTACAACATGTAACAACATTTAGTTTCTTATAAAACTTGTTTCTTCTTCATGTGTTCGGTCCATCGCCTCTGATTCAGACACTGTGGAAACTAATTGGCTTTACTAAGGGGTTTAATCTGGACTGTAGGAGGGACGTGGTGTGGCTGGTTACTGGTTCCCACAGCTTCCAGTGCAGAGACTCGCTCTGTATGAGACCGAGACCAGGATCTGTCCCTGAACTGAACCGGGTGCTGTGGGACTCTGAACAGAACTTTAAAGACCCGATCGTCCTTCAGTCGCTCGGAGTAACCGGAGGACGTTCAGAGTCTCGGACGTAGAGACGGACTCCAGGTGGCGCTGTGGTTGGGACAGAACCGGGTCTCTCTCAGTCCGGCTCGTCCTTTAGCAAACTGCTTCAGTTCATAAGAATCGAACCCGCTCAGAGATCTGTCGACACGTGAGCCTTTAAAACCAAAAATCCAAAATCAAAATGGCTGACGCTTCGTTTTCTTTCTGTGACCTGACACAGGACTCGTCGGCCAATCACGTTGACCTGTGTCTGATCGATCAGTGCATCCCTGACTGTCCCTCTGTTAGTGTTATTTTTGTATTAACGCGCACAATTAGTCCGTCGTACGTGAGGTCGTCTCCTTGTGTAACCCCGAGCGACGGGGAGGAAGTGACACAGGCATGAATAAAGTGGTGAAACTCATCTGTGGCTCAGTGTTCTGTCAAACCACATGTCTCTTCTTCTACAGCAGAATGCAGACGCCGTGCCGTCACACTCTGACTGAGGAGGTGATGATGTCACAGGAAGTCCATCTTCCTCACTGACTGTCAAAGTTAAAGCCGTTAAATAAAGTGGGACTGAAAGAGAAGAGAGTGTTGATCATCACAGTCTCACAGGGAATAATTACTATTTTATATCATATCTTCATATTTATATATTACAGCACATTGCATTATTTTACATTATATTATTGTAGGTTTTATTTTTTATCTATTTCTGTTCCAGTATTTCAAAGTAAAAGTAAGAATCTGACTTTGGTTTAACTCGACCCAGATCCATGTGGACTGGACGTGTGTGTGTGTGTGTGTGTGTGTGTGTGTGGACCATGAAGCGCACACACAAACAGCGTGACTGGATGTAGCAGCAGATGAGGTGAGCTCAGAGGTGCGTTTGGTCGGGGGGGGGGGGTGAAGGTGAAGGAGGTGACTGACACACAAGGTCCCACCAGCTGCTATAAATAGACCCATCTGTTGGTTTAAGGACGAGCACGGTGGCCCACTTCTACACATACACACACACACACACACACAGAGGTGTAAAAGATCACATTGCTCAATCAGTGATTGCTGTTTCATCAGACGAACGAACACACACACACACACACACACACACACACACACACACGAGGTTTCTGCAGAGTCATGCACGTGTTCTGGTCCACACAGAGGACTCCAGACTGGATCCTGACCCAGGACTCCCTGCTGACGGTCCACTCTGCCAATTTGGCATCGAACCAAAGAGAGAAATTATCCTGCGAATGAAGTTTGATTCATTCTCTCTGAGGCGACGTCACGTGACCCAGTTTTCTCTTTTCATGTCTGAGACGGACACGAGACTCATGAACCATCAGAACAGGAACAATTCATTTAGTCAGTGACTGACTGAGCGATGAATCGTCTGAAATAAATACAAATCATTTAAAAGTAAAATAAACATATTTAGAATAAGTTAGAAAACTGATTTTACAATCCGCATCTTATTTCATGTTGAATTCTGGATTCTGGCTCATTTTGATAGAAACTCCAGCTGCTTTGAATCCACCGCTCTGAACACCTCTGTTCTCCACAGCACGCAGCTAAGGCTCATGGGTATTGTTGTTTTTAGAGGCAGCTGAGTTTCTTAAACTGCTTGATTTGACAGTTGAATGTGATGGCGGCAGTTTTGTCACAGCACAGGATGAGAGGTGCGCTTCATTTTTCTCACCAGTACAGAATCACTGTGAGAACGAGCCGCTGACTGTCGAGTGCTTTCCGTGCGCTGATCTGAGTCTCTGGGTCGAGTAGAGGTCGTGAGGTCACAGCTCTGCCAGTGAAATATCTCTGCATCACTCTGAGGCTGTGTCAGTGTTGACACACCAAACAGATGTGGTCAGGTGTGTCAACAGGACCGGGTCTGGACTTTGGTCCCGGTGTAAAGAGGACGGACGGCGTCGCTGCGCTCACGATGAAACAACCTGCCACATGTTTCATGTTGACGACAGAAACATCTGTCAGGTGTTTAATCTGAGTCTGGACCAGAACCAGCATCAGTGATGGTGATGCCATTAGCTTTAGCATGCTAATATGTTAGCTTTACTGTCCGGTCCAGGAGCTGCTGAGCCGCACTGATCAGTTTGGATCCATCTTTTCACTGTTGTAAATATTAGAGTGTAAGTGGTGTGTGTGTGTGTGTGTGTGTGTGTGTGTGTGTGTGTACATGTGTGTGTGTATACAC
>NW_019524312.1:14253-16503 GCF_002814215.2 Seriola lalandi dorsalis
CCCAAAAAAAAAAAAAAAAACTTTACTCAAGGGCCACTTACTAGCTTCATCCAGTCTGGAGGTTTCAATCACATCTAACAGTCTTCCTCAGTAAACATGTCCAATCATGTGACCACATCTGAACAAAACCCACTGATGAAGACTGTTAAGATGCAGTAGAAAGCTGCAGGAAAAGCTAGTAAGTGGAGTCTTATATTAAAAAGGTAAAATTAAAGACGCTGATTCGTTTGATCAGAATTTATTGTTTGACAAACTCCCGCCCTGTGTGTGGCAGAGCAGCGCACCTGAGTGACGTAGGACACGCCCACTGCTAACATTCCTGATTCTTATTAAACGCACCATCAACACGGGTGACGTCATTTTTCACTACAAGGCTGCACAAAGAGACGTGACAGCTGCACCTGCCGCTCACCTGGAGCAGCCAGTAAACATCAGACCATTTGCCATGCACAGCTTTTATTTTGAAAAGAATACACATCCTCTTATGACAGATAAAGCAGCAGTGAGACAGACACTTGTGTTACTGATTGTAATCGTTGTCCATTAAAGCTCAGAACATCCAGGAGGCTGACGTCACTAACGGGTCATGAGAGAGTCCGTTTGATCCGATTGGAGGTTCAGAAAAAAACATCAATAATGTGACTTGTGTTGTTGTCCTTCAGAAACACGTGGAGCTCCGGTCAGAGGTTTGTGATGAGATGGAGACAGATTTAGGTTAGAAAAAGGCGCGAAATCATTTAGAAGTCAAAGAAACAGGTGATGGAGGCAACATCTGGGACAGGTAGTCCCCTGAACTCACCACACAGATGTGTTCATTCACCAGATGCAGCAGCTGCATGTCACTGCGTTTCTTTCAGCACTCGGAGCGGATGTAGAGCGTTTTACGCACAGATGGAGAACTTTTTACGCACGGATGGAGAGCTTTTTACGCACAACGCAGAGCCGGTCAGGTGGCGTGGAAAGCGGCGCTGACGAAGGGCGCGGTGCTGGGCATGCAGTGGTACCTGAGGGTGTAGTTCTGCCCCTCGTTGTTGTCCCAGAACTCCCCCTCCTCATTCCTCAGGTACACGGCGAAGTGCACGGCCGAGCTGGTGTCCATGAAGGGCGGTGTGTACACGGTGAAGTTGAACCGCTCACCCACAAATTGCGGCTGATCCGCGGCCACGTTCAGAGCCTGCGCGTCCACGTGGGACAACCAGTCGTTGAAGGTGTACCTCACCCCGACCTCCTTGTCTGTGCAGCCGGTTAAGACCCGGATCTGCCCCCGCAGGTCAAACTGGGTGATGGTGACCTTCTCCAGGCAGACGCGGAGCAGCCGGACCCTGCGCTCCGTGTCCCGGGGCTCCGGGAAGCACGCGAACAGACGGTCCGTGTCCAGGTTGGACTTGAAGCTTTGGCACAGGTCGTTCAGTAGATCCTGCTGCTGCTGTGGCGGGAAGCTCTTGTGCCTGGACAGAACTTTGCTCGGGATCTGCGGCTCCTCCAGCGAGCTGAAGTGCTTCACACTGGCCAGGTTCAGGCCCATGGAGTCGGCGAACTTCACCCGCTTCCTCTCGTTGCTCCCGGGGACACCGTCCAGGAGCGCGGCCGGGTAAGCGGGCAGGGACTGCGCTCTCCTCCGGTCTCTCATGAACCTCTCCAGGCGGGAAGCGTCCGCCTCGTCGTCCAGATCTCCTTCCTCCTCCTCCTCCTCCTCCTGCACCTCCAGGCCGTTCTCCACGGATTGACCCCGGGAGGAGGGCGACTCTCCCCCGGTGTGGGGCGGTGAGCGGGACATTTCTGCCCGGCAGCCAGGCGGCCTGCGTGCCTGTGTGTGTGTGTGTGTGTGTGTGTGTGTGTGTGTGTGTATGTGGAGCACTACACGGGAGTCCCGGTGCGCGGCCGCTTGTATAGAGAGACTCCCGCCCCCTGCAGAGGACTACGTGCTGGTGACAACAGAGCGCATGCAGTGTTCCCAGGCTGCAGCTGATGTCACGCACGGAAACACGCGCACCGTCACGTAAGAAACATCAACTGTCACCTGCTTCCGTGCAACAGAACAGAGACGGTTTAAATAGGCTGCTACATCATCATCATCATCATCATCATCATCATCATCATCAGTGAACTACATGTAATTAAACTAGTTGAGCAGTAACATGTTCACAGTGATTCAAGTGGTAAAATCATTTCTCTCAAGTTACAACTGAAACAAATGAAGCATTTTTATTTTTATTTTCCCATTGTTTCTCTTCCGTCATGGAACCACGT
>NW_019524312.1:16523-19258 GCF_002814215.2 Seriola lalandi dorsalis
CCACACACACACACACACACACACACACACCTGACCTCTGTGACCATGACGTAGAATGAAACAAAATTTTCTGGAAAATAAAAGATTATGATTTCATGTTAATGCCGTTAATAATTCTCCACAGAAACTGTTATAGATAGTTATAACACAACATAACATGTAATAATACAATATATTATAAAATCATTATAATATGCATATCATTAAGTATCTATTAATTGATTATCAATCCTCTGGAGGTGTTTTTTTGGCGGGACTGTGGCAGTGAAAGAGTCTTTATCAACAAGATATGGAGCCTGTGATGCGGATTATTAAACACGTGTTGTGATGAAAAAATAAAAGTTTAAAAAGACAAATTAAAAACAAACAAAACAACAACAACAACAGCTCGAGGATAAATAGTTTCTGAGAATGAGACAAACATCACAATCATGTTGTTATGTAATGGCGGGTCCACGTGGACCCAACAAAGTGCGTCACCCAGCATCAAGTAAACAAACACATGACGTCATCACTCTGAGGTCACGCTGTTTTAAAGGTAAATACACGGAGGCTTTAACTGTTTCATGACTTCATGATGTTGAAATTCATTTAATTAATCAGTTTCTCGCTGTGGACAAAGTGTCGCTTCAGACCTTTGGCCACCAGAGGGCAGCAGCTGTTTGTGTTTGTGACCTCTCACTCCGCTCTGATTCTACTGGACTTTATTCAAGTGGAGGAACAAGATTCACATCTGAAGGAAAAGAAAAAGAAAATGAAGTGATGGTAATTACTTATGCTTTGGCAACACAGAGAGAATGTCAGCACAGTAAAACCTGTTGATCTGAAACTTGAAATTGAGAGTAAAGAAGAAGAAACAAAGTCCTGGTTCTGGTTCTGGTTCTGGTTCTGGTTCTGGTTCTGGTTCTGGACGTTTCTCTCATCTTTGTTATTCTGTAAATACTGGATCACTTGAACAGTGAAATGACGACAGGTTTGAGGTGAAAGCAGGAAGAGTTTGTATCTTTTCTATGAGTCAGTCTGAGGGATATTCGTGTGTGTGTTCGTGTGTATGTTCGTGTGTGTGTTCGTGTGTGTGTTCGTGTGTATGTTCGTGTGTGTGTTCGTGTGTGTGTTCGTGTGTATGTTCGTGTGTGTGTTCGTGTGTGTGTTCGTGTGTATGTTCGTGTGTATGTTCGTGTGTGTGTTCGTGTGTTCGGGGATGATCCATCTGTTCCACACCTGAGATCCACCAGGTGGCGCCGCAGGACGGAGTGTTGATGAAGAGTGAGTCTGAGCTGCACTCATGTTGAACATCAGTCTGATACAGCTGATAACAGCACACCCTCAGCTCACCACAATAAAAGAAGTTTCATCACCAAATGAGATTTCAAAATAAAGCTCACGCCACCCTCAGGACGAACATGTTCCTACACGTGTAAATATTCTGTCATTACATCAGTTTGTTTTAAAGCTTCTGATCATGAGTTCAGGGACTAAAGGTCCAACACGTCGTTTTACATAAATCATGACAGACACACTCTCAGCTTATTGGCATTTATTACCCAGCATGCACTGCATCAAGGTTAAAAATCTCAGTGTTTGCGTAACTTAGCTGAGCTGTGATAATATAAATGAATGTTATTTTATCTTGGTTTAAGTTTTTTATAAACTCAAAGCTCAAACATAAGAAATAAAGTTGTTTTCTGAATCATCCAGATTTAAATTTATCGTGTTTCCTGTTTGTTTTAACAGTTTTATTTCCCTGCACACTGAGGTCTGTGACCTAATGGATCCTTTTCTTCTTCTAAAACCTTTTTTTCCTACTGGTTTCTGTTTTTATTTTCATTTACATATTTTATCATCTGCTGTCTTCTATTTATTATTACACTTCAATGACAGTATGAATGTGCTGAAATTAACATGTAAAACGTACTGACAAACGTCCAGAAACTTCACTTTCTAGATTGAAATTTAATAAGTCGAGTCCTCATCATTAATATGAAAATAATCCGATGCATTAAAGTCTAATGTCACAGTTTTACCTGGAGAGTTTGTGTGTTGATCCAGAGGCTCCTGCAGCTTCATATAAAGTTCATATAAAAACAGGTTTCAGTGTTTCCTGCTGGTTCAGGACTAAACTTCATTCATGCTCAGGTCCAACACACCAGCACTGCGCGTGACAGTCACATGACTGCAGTGTGATGACATCATCACGCTGTTAGCTGCTGATTACATCTTTATGAAATCATTTACATTCAGTGACACAGATATAAAAAGATACAACAAATTATACATCCAAGATTTCAAATCATTGATTCACGGTAAATTCAACAACATGTATGACTTCATTAACATAATGCCATCTGATTGGTTGGTTAAACAGCATGAAATGCATCATGGTTATTGTAGGACGTAGAGTTAATGATCCTTGAACAGACGTTTCCCTCTGTGATGTTTTTAATCCACTGGTCTGCAGCCGCCGCTCGTCCTCACACCTCATTGGCTGCTGCAGCTGTCAATCATCAGTCTGGGAAAATGGCTGTAGTGCCTGCTGATGACATCACAGCTGCGTGTCTGATGATGTCACTCGCTCTCTGTGGTGTAGATGCGGTAAATCAGCGTGATGATGGCCGCCATCAGAGAGGGAATCAACCAGTTAGACCACCAGCTGCAAGAGAGAGAGAGAGACAACTAGTTAACTAAACCAGTTAGACCACGAGAGAGACAACTGGTTAACTAACTAACTAACTAAC
>NW_019524312.1:19527-19942 GCF_002814215.2 Seriola lalandi dorsalis
TGTGTGTGTGTGTGTGTGTGTGTGTGTGTGTGTGTGTGTGTGTGTGTGTGTGTGTGTGTGTGTGTACCTGTTGTCGTCCTTCAAAGTGGTCACCAGTGTTTCCTGTAAAACACAAACCACAGACATGGTCATCATCATCATCATCATCATCATTTTTTAGTCCCTTGTATGCGTCAAGTTTGAAGAAAACTTGATACTACATTTCCCATAATGCAACTCCACAGCACCTTCATTAACATCTAACACGAGTCAGACTTGTTCTCTTACCTCAGGCTTGGCGAGCTTGTCTCTGTCGTCCTGCAGACACACACACACAGACAATTATTATATCAGCTCTGTTACACTTAGTTTTTACACACACACACACACACACACACACACACACACACACACACACACACACACACTGACCGGG
>NW_019524312.1:20257-20830 GCF_002814215.2 Seriola lalandi dorsalis
AAAATCTAATCGGGTCACTCTTTAGTCCTGGTGAATGTTTGAGCCAAATTTGAACAATAATGGCTGCTGCTCTCACTGTCGCTGGTGCGGAGGAATAAAAAGTCACATCTCAACAGAAGAGAAGAAGAAACCTGAGGCAAAATAATCTCAACTCAAACGCCCACTGACTGAATTTTTAGAGCTTACAACTACATGTCATGGTCTTCTTCAAATGTCACAGAGATTACTTTGTCACATGTGATTTTCTCTCCTCAAACATCATTAAAAAAACATGCTGACACTTTACAAGAGCAGAGATAAAGCTGCTGGGTGTAAAGCGTCTGTCCAGGTGAGTCTCTCCAGGTGAGTCTCTCCAGGTGAATCTCTCCAGGTGAGTCTCTCCAGGTGAGTCTCTCCAGGTGAATCTCGTCGCAGGACATTGTCCAGTTACACACACTAAGATGTGCGAGTGTCTCCGTCTCAGTGTCCTGCCGATGATTGACCACAGCCTGTGACACGAAGCTGCAGCTTTAAGAGCAGAAACACACAGATGTGTTTGTCTTGGAGTGAACCATTAAACTCAGCTGCTGCCAG
>NW_019524312.1:23910-24894 GCF_002814215.2 Seriola lalandi dorsalis
GTTGGCTGCTACACAAATACCAAGAGGCTAACAGTTTATGTGTGGGCTGTTTCTAATCCGCTTTACATGAATAATAAAGTAAATAAAATAAATAAATGTGTGGCCGAGAAGCTCAGAGAAAAGTTAAAATTTAGAAAAATCAAAGTACTTCAGGTAATTGTGCATCTAGCAGCAATAAAGACAAGAGGACCGCAGCTCCCAGTGAGTCCAGTTCAAATCCCAGTCAAGTGTCACAGCACAGGAGGCAGGAGAGAAGAAGCCAGTCTGAGTTCATGTACCAGGATACTGTTCAAATTCACTAATGAACTAAAGGAGTGTGGAGAGTGAAAAATAGAAAATACCCTTCACTACCGTGCAAACACCAGCTACCTCACTATTAATGTTCACTGTGTGTGTGTGTGTGTGTGTGTGTGTGTGCAGGATGAGTGGAGGAGTCCAGCAGTCGTTGTTTTTCCTCGGGCTCCCAGACCTGAAGAAGCTGGTCTGTGTCACTGTGACGCTCCAGGAGGAAGACGGGGAGCCGAGGAGCAAACAGATCAAGACCTGCAGGTGAACGACATGATGAAACGCTGCTCCCACCCAGGGCAGAGGACATGTATATCTGTGGGTTTACAGTGATTCTCCTGCTCAGTGTGAAGAACTGAGTTGTGTGTGTGTGTGTGTGTGTGTGTGTGTGTGTGCATGTGTGCGTGCGTGCACGAGCAGAGAGCTGGTGCTGCTGTACTCTGATGTCCTGGCCTCTCCTGCTCTGGACTCCTTCACTGACATCACGGTGGTCATGGCTGTAAGAAACTTTCTGTTTATCTGTTCTTGTCTCTGTCCTTGTGCTGCTGCAACACGTATCAGGTGTTAACAAGATATAAAGTGATATATATATAAATAAATAAGTGACAGTTACCATGGTAAATCTCTGGTGAACAGAGTTAAACTTTCCAAACCTAACATGTCCTCGGTTTCAAGGTCTAAAACACACACTCACACACA
>NW_019524313.1:0-1428 GCF_002814215.2 Seriola lalandi dorsalis
GAAAAACGTCATGGTATATTAAGGCAAAAAAAGTCATGAAAAACGTCATAGTATAGTAAGGCATAAGAAGTCACAGTATAGTAAGGCATAAAAACTCGTAAAAGCATCATAGTATAGTAAGGCATAAAAACGTCATAAAAACCTCATAGTAAAGTAAGGCATAAAAAGTCATAAAAACGTCATAGTATAGTAAGGTGTAAAAAGTCATGAAAAACGTCATGGTATATTAAGGCAAAAAAAGTCATGAAAAACGTCATAGTATAGTAAGGCATAAGAAGTCATAGTATAGTAAGGTATAGAAAGTCATGGTATTGTAAAGCATAAAAAGTCATAAAAATGACATAGTATAGTAATGCATAAAAAGTCATAAAAAGTCATCGTATAGTAAGGCATAAAAAG
This sequence comes from Seriola lalandi dorsalis, assembly GCF_002814215.2. NCBI lineage: Eukaryota > Metazoa > Chordata > Actinopteri > Carangiformes > Carangidae > Seriola > Seriola lalandi. The sequence continues at coordinate 400 of NW_019524313.1, forward strand.
TCATAAAAACGTCATAGTATAGTAAGGCATAAGAAGTCATAGTATAGTAAGGCATAAAAAGTCATAAAAACGTCATAGTATAGTAAGGCATAAAAAGGCATAAAAAGTCATGAAAATGACAAAGTATAGTAAGGCATAAAAATATCATAAAAACGTCATAGTATAGTAAGGCATAAAAAGTCATAAAAGCATCATAGTATACTAAGGCATAAAAAGTCATAAAAACGTCATAGCATAGTAAGGCATAAAACGTCATAAAAACGTCACAGTATAGTAAGGCATAAAAAGTCATAAAAACGTCATAATATAGTAAGGCATAAAAATGTCATAGTATAGTAAGGCATAAAAAGTCATAGTATAGTAAGGCATAAAAAGTCATTGTATAGTAAGGCATAAAAAGTCATAAAATATAGTAAGGCATAAAAATGTCATAGTATAGTAAGGCATAAAAAGTCATAGTATGGTAAGGCATAAAAAGTCATAGTATAGTAGGGCATGAAAAGTCATAAAAACGACATGGTATAGTAAGGCATAAAAAGTCATGGTAAAGTAAGGCATAAAAGTCATAAAAACGACTTAGTAAAGTAAGGCATAAAAAGTCACAGTATAGTAAGGCATAAAAACGTCATAAAAACGTCACAGTATAGTAAGGCATAAAAAGTCATAGTATAAATAAGGCATAAAAGTCATGGTATAGTAAGGCATAAAAAGTCATAAAAACGACATAGTAAAGTAAGGCATAAAAAGTCACAGTATAGTAAGGCATAAAAACGTCATAAAAACGTCACAGTATAGTAAGGTATAGAAAGTCATGGTATTGTAAAGCATAAAAAGTCATAAAAATGACATAGTATAGTAATGCATAAAAAGTCATAAAAAGTCATCGTATAGTAAGGCATAAAAAGTCATAAAAACGTCATAGTATAGTAAGGCATAAAAAGGCATAAAAAGTCATGAAAATGACAAAGTATAGTAAGGCATAAAAATATCATAAAAACGTCATAGTATAGTAAGGCATAAAAAGTCATA
>NW_019524314.1:0-601 GCF_002814215.2 Seriola lalandi dorsalis
AGGAGAGATGATGCAGGATATTGCCTTTGCACTTGTTGTTTTCTGCCTTTATTTACTGTAAAATTTCATTTGTTCACCAATTTACAGAACATCTGTGAGGATGGCCTCTTTTTGTTCACCGCTACTATTTTCTCTGTCTCCAGTCAATTAGATTCATTACAACTGGCCCACTTCTTAGTGCGTGTGCGTGAACGCACACACACACACACACACACACACACACACACACACACACACACACACACATACATTATATGATGCGCGTTATGCTGTGAATCCCAGAAACAAGGAGACAATAGAATGTGTGTGTAATTCAGCACTTCAGAACTGCCACTGTGCTCATGCTCGTGCACATAAACATGCATAAATTTGATTCTGTCTCTAATCCTCATATATGTATGTGTGTGTGTGTGTGTGTGTGTTGCATTATTTCCCTTATCTGAAGGCAGAAGAAAGAAGATAACATTTCCTTGCATTGTTTTAAATGTTATATGAAAATTTTTATCTTGCTTTCATGCCTAATTCAGTGTTCCAGAGATGTTCTGAGACACACACAGACAGACTCTGTGATGTGCAGTTGAAACAAACTAAGTCATGGATC
>NW_019524314.1:1397-2634 GCF_002814215.2 Seriola lalandi dorsalis
GATCTCCAATACTATTATTCTGTTAAGTTAAATTAGACTGGCGTTATAGTGCAGCATTACAGCTGTTAAATGTTGGCTGCTTTACTTCACTTACATCCCGCAGCTCATATACCTTAGTCATGATTCTTACTCCACAAAATTCTTTAGGAGTTCAATTAAGTTCTTGAACTTGTTTTTCTAAATCCTTTCACTTTTTCCAAAGTTTCCTGTTTTCTTATTTCAACCACTCCCCATACAAAAACAACTAAACAGGTGTCTTCCAGATCAATCCATTTAAGATAAGACAGTCCTTTATTAGTCCCACAGTGGGGAATTCTGCAGTGTTACAGCAGCAAAGTGGACATCCAAAATGAAAATATCAAAAACACAAAATTTACAAAAGACAAATAATACATAAATAAAATAGTATATGTACAAATAGATATTAAAAATATCTTAAAATATGTTACAATCAACTGTTGCGGCACCCACCTGTCACTCAAAGTGTCCACACCCTGAATTATGCTATATTTACTTAAAAAATCAAAGATGACCGACTACACTGTTTAACAGCAGTGAAAACTCCCTAAATGATCTTTTTTAACTTGAAATTCGATGACTTTTCCTAGAGTGAGCCCAACATTCAAAAAAGTGAAACATTGCCTTTATTCCTATTTCCATGTAAGCTGTACACCACCAGCGTACAAAGATTGTCTTCGGGTCATTTTTGAGTTAAAATCACAGTTACACACTTAAAAAACAACAGACACACACACACACACACACAAGCAATTGAGTTTGTGTCCTACTGATTGATCTTAGACAGAGCTACAACTTTCTCATGCAGGTGCAGCATCATAATTCCACGACCTCATACATGACTCAAGTTCAAACAATTTCAGACAAAAAATAAAGATTTCTTGAAAGAATTGTTCACTAATACCTCGACATTCAGAGGCTGGAAAGGTGCTGCAGATGACAGTACCCAGAGTTCTCTCTGTGCTGAAGCCATGAGTGCACGTTTTACTGCTGAACAGCCTAATACTGACCATAACCCGAACCACCAAAGCTGTTCAGGAGGCTGGATCTTTTCCTGATCTACAGGAGGGCCCAGCTGGGGCAAGTAAGAATTGTCAGGTCTGCCCACCAATGAATGACTGTAAAACACATACTGTGTGCTGCACATGTGAGAAATATATCTGCAAGTCCATGCACACACACAGTTGTGTACTGCCCTACATGTGCTAATTAGTTGATT
>NW_019524314.1:3382-18932 GCF_002814215.2 Seriola lalandi dorsalis
CATCAATGACTTGGCTCCACTAAACAGAGAAGATGTGTGATGTGTGTTTTCTATGTTCTTGGTAGAGCAAGTAAATGCCGTGCAGCTCGCAACTCGAACTCAAACACTGCACAGTATTGTTGAATCACACATCTCACTCTTTGTAAGCCACTGAACCTCCGTGCTTTGCCTCAAAGATTTCCCTTTGTGAATATAAAGGACAGTGTTCTGCTTATCTCTGTGGTTTTGTAAATATCTCATAAATTACAGCCGGCCTGTGTCTGTTATCGCTTCATCTGTGTACAGCTTAGTCTGTTTCTGTGTTTTCTCACCTTTGTTCGGAGAGGAGACGCTCGGCTTCTTCACAACAGGACATCTCTTCTTCAGCCTGAAGAACACAGAGCTTCTGTTAATCCTCAGTGGTTTCAGGCAACGTCTCAGAGTTTCACATGGAAAACTTTTCAAGAATAGAATCATCTTAAAAAATATCTGCCTGCACATATAGAGTTTATTCCTCCCCTGGGGGTATTAGTGACACAACTTCTTATTTAAGGTGCTGTTTGTATTATTATCATTTTAATCAACAAATCAAGCAAAAATCTTTTTTTGACATTTTAATTGCTGTGAACAGATGAAATACTCTGGCAGTCTGTATTATGTGCTATGACAATACACCTGCTACAAACAGCATCCATACTTAATTGTTGTTCTCTCAGTCTGGGTTCGTTCTCTAAATCTGGGTTTGTTCTCTTAGTTCCGGGTTTGTTCTCTCAGTCTGGGTTTGTTCTCTCAGTCTGGGTTTGTTCTCTCAGTTCCGGGTTTGTTCTCTCATTTTCGGGTTTGTTCTCTCAGTCCGGGTTTGTTCTCTTAGTTCCAGGTTTGTTCTCTCATTTTCGGGTTTGTTCTCTCAGTCCGGGTTTGTTCTCTCAGTCCCAGTTTGTTCTCTCAGTCCCAGTTTGTTCTCTCAGTCCCAGTTTGTTCTTTCAGTCCCAGTTTGTTCTCTCAGTCCCGGTTTGTTCTCTCAGTCCCAGTTTGTTCTCTCAGTCCCGGTTTGTTCTTTCAGTCCCAGTTTGTTCTTTCAGTCCCAGTTTGTTCTTTCAGTCCCAGTTTGTTCTCTCAGTCCCAGTTTGTTCTCTCAGTCCCAGTTTGTTCTCTCAGTCCCGGTTTGTTCTCTCAGTTCCGGGTTTGTTCTTTCAGTCCCAGTTTGTTCTCTCAATCTAGGTTTGTTCTCTCAGTCTAGGTTTGTATACACTGCTGTAAACCACTGAGGAAGGAAGGAAAGAAGGAAGTCAGGTTGTGTTTCTCTCCTGTTTTTATGGCGACAGTTAAAAGTGCAGCCAGAGCTCGACGCATAAATCAAGACTTTATGGATTCATTCGTCGGCTCGAGGAGCGGCAGACTAGACAGAGGAAGAGGAGAATAAATAGACGCTTTCACCAGTAATGAGAGAGAGGGGGAGAAAATGAAGGCTGAGGCCAATGAAGTCTAATGGAGAGAGAAACGTGGAGCTGGAGAGAGAAAACACAGGACAGTTATTCAGAAATCCATCTCTACAGAAGGTGGATGAATCTGGGAATTCTGTACAGAGGAAAATAAAGATGTATGATCATGACTGCTGATGGAGATTCTGATGAGAGGAGACATCACTCAGTGTGTGTGTGCTGGAACTTTGATGTGTATGAGTATACTTTACATGAGTTGAAGACCTTATGGGGACAAAAATCTGTTTCTAGTCTCACATTTCGGGGACTCACCACCATCTAGAGATAAAAAGTAAATCAATGATAAAAGAACTGAGTGAGCACTAAACACGTTTGTGTGCTTTTCAGTCTGAAAGTGAACATTTGACAGTGTGCACGCATGGGTATGTAGTAGCAGAATCAAATTTGTGTATGAATGAGTGTAACAGATGTTTTGAGTCTGTGAGACAAATCAGTAGGTCTACCTAAACCTGAGTAATCAACTGAGCTTTTCTTGATCATAATTATCAAAAGCTGCTTGCTCTCATATTGGCAGTTTGAGTTGCAGAGCGTAGTGTGTTTGTGTAGACCGCAAGGGCTGAACCAAAATGAGACGGTATAGCCTACGCAGGTTTTTCATTTGTGTCACTAGCTGTGCCCGCCTTTGCTGTTGCATTGGAAAATCACGGCTCCTGTCGCCTAGCAACCTTGAAAACACATGACTTTTTTTCCACAAAAAAACTTGAGGTTTAAAGGCCCGTGGTTTTAACAGTTGTACCATTAGCTGTTGAACTGAGCTGAAACCAGTTTAACAGTGTAATACTCAGGCTCTCTGTCAGTGTTGTTTGCTGAGTTATCATTTTCCTTACCGGTGTGCAATGAATCTTGGGATAGGTTGGGCCACAAAAAGACAGATGCATTTTAAGGTGCCCTTGAAATGGGACAGTCTAGTTGCAATCAGTCTTCAGATGCAGCCTCTCAAGGATGCAACCCCTGAACTGGGACACAGCTCAAGTCTGTTGAGTCTGCAGCCATGCTAGCAGCGCTGTGAGCCTGTATGTAAGGACAGCGGTGCTAAATGCTAGCTGGATGAGAAGCTAGCTAAATGCTAATGTCAGTGACAATGCTAACATGCAGATATTTAGCTGGTATAATGTTTAACATGTTCACCATTTTAGTTTAGCATGCTAACATTTGCTAATGATTATTAAACAGATGGGAACACCATTAGTTTTGCAGGTATTTGGTCATAAACCAAAGCACTGGACAAATTAAAAGTTTGACCTGAGGTTCAAATTATTCCGAGGAAAACATGAAGGTTGAAACAATTTCATGACATCCTATGAACCTTAAGGAGGTGCTAGAAGAAAGTAAGAGTCACTAAAATCAGTAGGATTCATTGACAGGAAACATGAATTTAAGTGCAATCCTCCAAATAGTTTAGTTAGTTTTTAAGACGGTGTGAGTCAAATTACTTTAATCCAGTCATCAATACCACTCCTCACCTACTGCACCTCCTCTAACTGCATACAGAACTGATTCCCCTCTTATAAATCTGAGCTTGAACAATCTGGATTGCTGACATTCAGACTGAACAGCACTCACATTTGTTTTGTGCTCAGTCTGTCATTTATGTACATCCATATAAACACTGGTCCCCACAAGGTCAGAGATTTACTTTATGTCTGTTTGTGTCTGAGAGTACGTGAGAATGTCTCAAGAGTCAGGAGGTTTTACACGCATGAACACCCACGCACACGCACACAAAATACTTGTTAGTAGGAGACATGCATTGTTGGTTTGGGTCTTTTCAATGGAGAGTTAAAGTAGTGCTTAAACTGCTGGTTCTATTTTGCAAAGTTGTGGCAGTAAAGTCAGGAAGGGACACAAAAACTCCATGATAACGTGACCAGCTGTGTTTGCTGTGTGTACTCAATATTTTTGACAGATGCCATATAGTGTATAGCTTTGAGTTTTTGTTATCAGTTTTTTTATTGATATGCACTGCCCATTTTTCTAACATAAAAAAACCTGGAAAAAAAGAAGGTTTAAACAGTGTGAATAAAGGTGACTTCACCGCACCCCCACCTCTCCATCAGTCTGCACAGCTTTGGAACAGGAAGTCCTCCGCTCTGGAGGGGCAGACCTCTGGACTCCCAGCCACGCCCTCACTCGGCCACCATCGAAGCTTATTGGCTCACCGGCCTGTCTGTCAGGAGTCGAGGACGCCCACTGGTCCCCATTCAACTGTGGCTTCGCCTTTTGGGCCGCTCCTGAGTAGGTGTGGTCGAGCCATGCCAGCCGCTGCACAGAACACAGATCATATAATCTGAAGAGTTCAGTATTCTACATTCAGGTGGTTTATAATGGATCTGCAGAGGATCCAGTCGGTGAATGTTGCTTATTTTTTTGAAGGATTTCAGCATCATGATGTGGAGATTTATCAACTTCATCAAGTTGGAAATTAGATGTCCTGCACCTTTGAGGATTGTGTTTTATGGATGTTTAGTTTATATTGGTTTTTAGCTGGATCGCAACAGCGATGCCAGCACTGTAATTGTGAATATCTGTGACTGACTGACTGAGTGATCTTAGTTACCCAGATAAAGACTGTGCGCTTTGTGAGAGACAAAATAAGAAAGATATTCTGTGTCGCTTCTAACTCAGAGTGATCATTTTACAAGTAAATATAGCTAAAACCACAGAAGAGTTTTTGTCCTAATAGAAGAATAAACTCAACAAATGTCAAAATAAATGAAATAGCTCATTAACTACAATAGAAAATTAAGCACAACAAATTCCATTATAAAAATAAACTAAAATACCTAGAAAAAAAAATAAATGCAACAACATGTTCGGCCCAAGGCGACACTATTTTTTTTTGCAAAACTCAAACTTGTTGAGGCTGAAACTACTTAATCTTAAAGATAAACAAGCACAAATTCAGTATTCCTTTTCATTGTCAGCTGGCTTACATGAGCTCACCATCCAAATGTCAGATTGTCCTTAAAGTTATAACATGTGGGGTGTCGTGCAGCTTAGTGGTCTAAGCAGGCGCCCCATGTGTAGAGGCTACAGTCCTTGATGCAGTTGGCCCCGGTTTGAGTTCCGCATCGGACGGCCTTTCGCTGCATGTCATTCCCCCTCTCTCTGCCTCCCTGTTTCCTGTCTCTCTCCACTATACGGTCAAATAAAGGCATAAAAAGCCCCAAAAATATACTTAAAAAAAAAAAAAAAAAAGTTATAACATGTTACTTTTCCACATTACAATGTCTACAAACAACTGGACCTGTGTTCTAAATGTTGTTGATCTGTGTTCTTACATTTTCCCAAATGTTTCCATCAATTCTCAAACCAGAGAAATCTGTGATTTTAATCATGGTAACAGCGTGTTTCATTGGTCGCCTGTTAATGACATCATATCCTCTATGATCATGTGTCAGTGTGTTTGTCTGACAGAAGCTCAACATTGACTTTTATCTACTTTTAAGTCACATACTCTTTTTTTTTTTTTTTAAATCTTGGTGGTTTTCAGCTCTATATTTGAACCAGATGAAGGATTTTAGTCGTCGGACATCTGGATCTGAAGTTATCAGAGAAACAAGCTGAGGAAATGTTAGACAGCTCAGCTCCCAGCTGCTGGAGACGTCCTGTCCTGTGTCTGCTGAAGGGCGTCGGTGAATCTTTTTAAAGTGAAACTGCTTACTGGGTGTTTCTATTGGTTTGAATCCCCTGGTGTGTTTGTTATGGAGAGGAGGACACCTCTGTGGATAATTCAGCTGCTGGTAAAAACCTGCTGAACGTCTGCTTCATAAGTTATCAGAGAAACAATCAGAACAAAAGTTAGCATCAATCTCAGCTCCAACTCTTCCCTGAGTCTCTGTCCTCCGTACAGCGTCACTCAAACACTGACTTTAAATGTCAAACTGCTTCATTCAGTGTTTTTCATGGTTAGAATCACCAGGTCTGTTTGAGAAAACAATCTCACCACAAGCTCCACCTAGCTGTTCTGGAGCTTTTAAATCATAACAAATGATCTTCAGCTGTAGATTAAGTTTTCCCAGTTGTCATGGAATTAGAACATTAAGGATTTCCCATCCATGTTGGCAATCATGTTCAAAAGATTCACATCAGCGGCTTAAAATGGCGGTGGGGGATACACACACAACTCTGCAGGCACAACTCTTGAGTCGCAGTCAGAATTCATGCGGCATACAAGAGATCACCCAGTCACAGATTTAAAGAAGTAGAACCCTGTCACGTCCTGCGGGCAGACAGCGGGGAGGGTGTGCTGACATCATGAATACAATAAATAAAATCAGGTTGAGGAAAAAGAGAAGATGCTGTGAGGTGACAAGTGAACACACTTTGATGTCTTTGTTGGGATGCTGCAGCCATAATCAGATGCTAATTCAGTTTCACGTGTGTCTCAGTTCATCTCTTCCTGTTGAGCTGTGGGGTTCACCGACAGTGCAACAGTGTGTGGGTGTGTGCGAGACATACCAAAATACAGAGATGGGGGATGGGAAGTGGGGCTGCTGCAGGCTAGAAGAGGATGATACTCAAATTACTTCAAAATTTCTAGGACAATATATGTCCTTCTTTCTGTTTCCCTCTCGATTCATCTTGTTTAGCCTTCTTCATTACCATTTCTCTTCATTTCCATTGCCCTCCTGCAGCTGCTGACATTTCTCCACTCCTGTGTCTCGCCAAAATAAAGCCAAAAAAAAAAAGAAACTGATGTACCTGACAACATATAAAGGTGCCACATCCCCCTGGCATCATCAATAAATCAGTAGAGGAGGAGGTGAACTGTTGTAACTGGCTTATAAAACCGACAGCCAGTAACGGAGAACATTTTTAGATAGCTGGTGTATCGGAACATCAATGACTGTGTGTGTGTGTCTGACTGTGTGTTTGTGTGTCTGTCTGTCTGTGTATGTGAGGGAGAGACAGATGGACAGACCAGGCCTCTGGGCCATGTAGCATCTGGGTCAGAGCAGAACAACAGAGATAAGAGAGCGAAAATGAATTTAGAAGAAAAACACCACATGGTTTTGTACTCCTTCAACACATCATTTTGGATGCTGCATTTAAATATCTTAAAACGAGGAGTCAAATGGATCCATCACATGGGAATCCGCACCACTTATCTGCCATATTAAGCAAAACAGCTTTAACAAGACTAGGTCAAAACCTAGTCCTAGTACTGTAAAATGATCACTCAGGGAGAAAGATAGAAGCTCATTCACGTCACTTGCCATGAGGTCAGCATCGAAAGGTGTGTGTCTGTGGCGGGAAAGTACGACCTTAACTGCTCGTAGGCAGTAAAGGTCATTCAACACTGTAGGGGACACGCTGTGACTCTCTTCTGCCAGAAGTAGTTAAGGTTGGAAAATCGTTGCTGAAAGTGTCAGTTAATCTCGCAACAGAGGTGCTAAGTTTTCAACACTGCCTGTTCACACAGAATCATCCGGAAAGAATAACGACCAATGGGGAAACTCCAACACTCTGGCTGGCCAACCAATGGTGGAACTTCATCACTCAGTCAGTCGGTCAGTGATTTCATGTTTATAGGGCTGGTCCCGCTGTTGTGCTCCAGCCAAAAATTACAATGGAAAGGAATGGAAGTCTTAATAAAGTCTTAGTGAAGACTTATCTTAGTAATAACATAATATAGTTTATTTTTAGTTTTTATAATAACAAAAATAACCAACAAATTCTCATGCATTATGGAACAAGTTGCAGAAAATAAAGCTGTATGAACATAAATTCATCTTAAGGTATGAAAACCATTGGCTATTAACATACTTGTGCCTGATTGGCTGGCAGGTGTGCATTAAAAGTCTTTATCGGGACAACAATCTGTACTACATTAAATCAGTACTTATGGTCATCTGGGACATGTTAGAGTTCATTTAACCTTCAGTACTCAAACTAACTGATGTTTTAACCTGATTGGATGGAATTTTTGGCCTGTGTGCAACCAGCTAACCTAAGCACTGTAGATCTTGATTCTTTTAACATGTAAATACTTTTACTGTCAACCACTGAGGCTGCTGTAACTCACCAAGTCTGCCTCCTGGTTGGTGATGTCAGACAGAGAGCTGAGGGAACTGAGGTAGCTCCACCTCTTCAGGCCATCTCGGTGACACAGCCCTGCAAAACACACACACACACACACACACACACACACACACACACACACACACACAAAGCTATCATCCATGACAGTACTTTCCTTTAAAAACAACACATTCACTTTAGACAACACACAGAGCTGTAGTTTTTGTCCTCGTTTAAAGCTTTGAGCAAAAGAAAATTTTGTGCAGTAGCCTGTAAATCTTATTCCACTTTGGAAGAAGCCTGGAGTTGCTTTCAGGCCTTAATGGAGGTCTGAAAAGAAAATTGGTGGTGGCATGTTGGCACAGGCAAACACTGCAGGTCTGTAACCACAAAGAGGTGGACTGTGTGTGTTTTGTTTATTTCTTATTTTGAGGAATTCAGTAGTTGGCCGACTCAGCAGAATCTGTAAACAACTAAAGGGACGGTGGACACAGTCGACCAATCAGAACATGTTAAATTAGATTGTGTCTGGAGCAGACTGCCAGGCTAAATGTCTGCTGCTGGGCGTTAAATGTGGAGCTGGATGTGTGAAGATGAAGTAGCAGCGACAGCAACAGCAACATGGAAAGGTTCTCAGGCCCTAGTGGAGAAATGTTTCAAATGCTAAAATGCTAAGACATCTTTTGTTTCCACCTACCTGTGCTCACACTGAAATACGATGAGTCGCCATCATCACAGGAGACTGAATGTCCAATATCAACTGAGGGGTCCCACTCTAACCCCAGGTGCTCATGGGTAGGAGAGGCCGGAGAGGGAGGAGGAGGAGGGTGGTGAGTGGGTGAGGGGAGGTCTGAGGGGAAGGTCAGTTGGGGTTAGCTGATTGGCTGATATCTGGAGAAATGAATGGGACTTGACTGAATTAAATGTTGGTTTACCTTTGGGATGGTTTGAAACTGCAGGGAGGTCCAGGTTAGGTTTATCAAGCGCTCCCTCTTCCTCTAACAAAGTCTCTGAGGGGCAGCCAGAGTCTGTAGCCTGAGACAGAATCCAGTCATCCTCGAACACCTGCAGGAGGAAGAGGAGGAGGAAGAGACTTCAGGAGAAGAAAGAACTGTAAAAGAAAAGCAATATTTCAGGTGGTTGTGTGAGTGCTGTGGAGTGCTTAGGAGGGATAGAGGAACTAGGGCAACAACTAACGGTTATTTCGTATTATGAAATATCTTTTTTTTGTCTGAGCAGAAATCAAAGATCCAAATACATTCAACGTACTGCAAGAGAAAATCGTCATGGAAAAGCAGCAAATCATCTTGTTTAAAATTAAGCAAAGTCAAGGCAGAAGTCTATTGTTGGTTTATTGTTTTGTACAATTAAATCATCATGATAAAAGTCATGTAATAATAAAACTAGATTTAATGTGCAGAGGAGGAAGAAGCCAACATGCCTTAAAGGTGTAATGTGTAAGGTCGTGCTACCTGCTCCACCTACATAGGAGGCAGCATTTCACTTCTTCGCCCCTGTTTAGTTAATACTGTTGTTGTTTTCCACATGTTCCTTATAATTTATTATTTATATGTGCATTTATTGTTGATAGTTAAAATGGTTGATAACACTGAAACTTAACACTGAAAATTATGAGTACTTGTAATACAAACAGTGTGTTTTTATTTACCTATAAAAATATGAAGGCAAGGGGAAACTGCATGACACATGGGTGTCAGACTACAGCAGCATGAGGAAGGGATGATGACATCATCACAGAGGCAAAATCAGAAAATAAGGTTTATTGCCAGGTAGGTTTTTACTCACAAGATATTTGGCTTGGTCTTTGGTGCAGTATACAATAAACATATTAACAGGAAATAATAATAAAAAAGGTAAAATACTGACACAGTCAAAAGATAAATATACATAGATACACATATTAAAAAAATAAAACCATGAAAAATACTATGTACAAAAGTGTTGACAAAGCTCCTGCTGAGCAGGACGTGCAAAAGATCACAGTATAGACAATATCTGTTCTGTGCAGGAATAATACTCTGAGGTGTCACTGTAATGTGGTTGCTGATTGATGAGGCCAGACGCAGAAGAAAAGGCAGGTGCTGGTCCATCACTGGGGAGGACCAGACTGGAATTCCTGTCCTGTCCTGATACATGTGATAGGACAATTAGTTTAGATCATACAAGTTCTTTACATTCAAACATGTTAGATGTGTTGTGTGTGTATAATAAATTGTAAGGGTAGATATGAATATGCTAAAATAAATACAGTATTAGGCAGTGGATCCTGAACTTGCTGGTTCTGGATCAAACAGTCACATCTGGCTGAACAACAGCTGCAGGAACAGGCTAAATTCTACTACATCGCTAAAATGTCATACATCATACATTTATGCCACATGAGGTGTTTGTCAGCTGTTTACTCACCCAGAGTTGTCTCCCATGGTGGAAAAACACACCAGCATTCACCCGTGTTTTGCTTCTTTGCCGTTGAACGTGGTTTCTTGTCGGAGCGGTTCTTCGAGATGGAGATAAAGATCGCTTTCTAGGCGCTTCAGACATCTGTGTTTCTGTGATGCTTGTCGGCAGCTTTTTTTTTTTTGTTTTTTTTTTTAGTCGGGAGCCATAGCATAACTTCAAGCTCAGGAGGAAGCTGTTCTTCTCTGTGGGTCTGAAGGCAGACTAGACGCTACTCTGACTCACACAGCATCTAGTGTCATAAAGTGGTATTACAACACGGTCTAGGACACGGCTAGTTGGTTAGCATGCTCATGTTAGTAGATATCTCTGAAATACAATAGATTGAGCTCTTGGTCATGACATCATCATTGTGGCTCCTTCACATACTATTGATGGTGTTAGTTCATTTTTTGAACATTTTAAACTAAAATTCTGGCCAGATTTGGCCAGATCTTACACATTGTACCTTTAAAGTCTCCACAATACAGATTCTATTAGATTTAATCATAAACATGAGCCCGAGTCGAGTCCAATGCTTGTATCTTAAAGGTCTGTATAGTATTAAGGTAGATGTGCATGTGTTATTTGATTATAAAGCAGGTGTAGGTTCTATATTAATACTGTGTGTTTGCGATATCTTAATTATTTCCAAGGAAGATTGAAAGTATTTGGTACTAGAAATTCCTTGGATCAGTGGTCTGATGGCAAGACTCTAGTTAACACTAATATTTGGAAGTGTATCACTGCAACGATGTGTTCGTTTTCCCTCTAATTTGTATCTAAATACATGGTACTTTATACAAATTGAATTTGAATTTATACATGTTGTTACTTGTGTACAGGTGGTGACAGTCAGTGCCATGAAGTTTAAAAAAATAAGTCAAGGGTCAGAGGGCATAGTGGAAACATGTGGAATAAACTCTTCTTCAATACATAAACTTTAGTTAAATGTTCCATACAGTCTAAAGGTCTCTGTCCATATGTTGTATGATTATAAAGCAGGTCTAGGTTCTATATTAATACTGTGCAAGTATCAAAGCCTCAGTCCACAGAGAAATGCACACAGCCTGTATTCAGAAACTGAGCCTGAAAACCAGCCGTCAGGACTTCTGTAACTTTGTGATGTCACAACAAAACAGTCACCGCCCTCAGCCATGCCCAAAGCCCCGCCCAACTGGACCCTCACTGTCATTCATTTTGGTGGTTACAGTGTGATTGTGTGTGTGTGTCTGTGTACCAGTCTCATGCTGAGTAGCCGTGTGTGTGTCCGTGCGATGTTGTTGTAGACGTGGCTGCAGTGGCGCAGCAGCTCCAGCAGTCGGCTCTCTATGTGCTGAGCATCAGTCGGCTCGCTGTGTTGGATCAACGCCTCGCCACGCTGCAGGAGGGTGTTCACACGGCCGGAGTTCACACACACACACTGCTGGAAGGACTACACACACACACACACACACACACAGAAAGTACATATACAGTGCATGAGGTAGGAAGAGTTTAGTTGTATAACACAACATACCTGCAGGCATCTCAGCTTTTCACAGGTGTTTCCAGTCAGGTAATCCACCTCAGTCAGACGGACGTCCAGGTCGGCCAACCAGAGAGAGAGCTCCTCCCTCTCTGCCTCAAACCCCTCCCACTCTGAGACAAAGAGCTGAGAGAGGAAAGAGGGACAGTCCATCCTCAAAACTCTTCACTTTTCTTTAGAATATTAGTAATGTTTGGAAACACTTTGGTTGATTATTTAAAAGTTCTACCCTTCTTATGTCTAAATTACCGCAGTTACACCAGACAAGCTAATTGATAAAAACATCAAAGATTAAATAAGACTAGGTCAAAACCTAGTACATGTCTGGACTGCTTGTGACCAAATCCTGATTTTATAACTACAACGTCGTCTGATAAAATTATCAAAACACATAAATTAAAGACAAAGACTGAGCTGTGATTTCAGTGGGATTTACTCAAAGAGAAAGTTAAGAGAAAGACTGTGTCTTTTTTTTGTTATAAGTAATCTTAAACAAAAAAAATGACACATGGTCCACCAGGTGAGCCACCAGGGCCCTTTCTTATTTCCTTTCTTATATTTCTTGTTTAGTCTCTGACACGGAGCACAGCCTCCGTCTGGATGCACAATAGTTTATCTTTATCTTAGTCTTTATTTTCTTCAACTCCAGAACATTATAGATTTTTATTATGTCTAGCTCCCTCTGTTTGATATGTAGAGTTGGTCATAGTCGTTAGTACGAAGCCTCGTTACCAATGACTTCTCTCTCTCCTGCTCTCTCTTCTCAGTGTGTCTTATGTTTAGTTATTCCTCTACCTCCTTCAGTAATAATGATATATGTAATGAAAGTAGTTTATTTGTTGTAATGGAGGTGAGGCTCAGTGTAATGGAAGCGCATTTGCAGCGCTTCCCTGCAGTTCCTCAGCAGCTGGGAAACTAGAACCGCTCAGTAGACTGCCTGTTACAAGAGATGACGGTCAGCATCCATAAACTGCCCAAACCTGGGCCAGGTTATACCCAATCTGTCTCTAGATCTAGAGACAATGAGCTAAGTTAGCAACACTGCAGTTGTAAACACCCCCCTAACAGAGTATCATCAGTCAGTCAGTCAGTCAGTCAGGGACATTCCAGATTATAGGCCTGGCTGCTGTGCTCAGCAACAACGGGTTGGTGACATATATAAGCAAACACTGTCACTCTACAGACAGTCTGTCTGAACTCTGTCAGAAAGTTTTAAAAATTCAAAGATGAAACAAATGAGCACAGAACAACAACCTCTGCAGAAATTAGAAGTAGACTTAGGGGAAATTACAGGAAGGACTCTGACCTTCAGTCGCACTGTGATGGATTCCAGTTTGGCATTCACGTCATCCCATCGTCGCCCACATTCCCTCGCGGTAGACAGCAGCTTAGCCTGAATGGCGCCCAGAAACAGCGGAGTCAGTGCTCGATTCCTCTGGGTCAGACCGTCCAACTGCACGAGCCGAGATGCTGCCTCACACCGAAGCCGCTGAACACACAAACACAGGTCATATCTGAGGTCATGCACAACAAACATAAACATTATCATTAACGTTCATATTACATTACATACAACTACATGAAGCAACTCAGGTTTCTTTTGAAGACTTTCCTATTCTACAAATCCAGTGTGTTCATGTAAAACAGGTTTTTTTGTCCATTTGTAAAGAGTTGAAAACATTTGGGAACTTTCTGTAAATAGCCACAGACTCAGTTTTCAAACAATGTGCAACATCCATTACATTCAAGTGTTGAGCCCCAGTATGAGCCTGTACCAACTGGTTTGACTCAATGATAATTTAATCATGTGCAGTAAAAAGTGAATGTTGCTAACAGTTATTAGTACACAGTCTCATTCTGCACAGTTTACATATCAAAGTACAACTCTATGCAGACGACTTGATTCTGCAACAAAATTGAGTGTGTGCATTTGTTTTCATAATTTATATCATTAAAAGTGAGAAAAAAAGAGAAGCTCAAAAGTATCCAAAGTTAAGACTTTGTATTTCCTTTGATGAGAAAACCAAGTTCTTTTAATCCCTTTCATGATGAATTACATGGGTTTAAATATGACCTCAATTTAAGTTGAACTTTTCCACGAGAAAACAAAGTTTAATGTTTGAATATTTATGTTACATATCTCCTCACCTCAAACTTCCTCAGCTCTTCCTTGGCGGTGATGTAGGTAACGTGGGCTGAGTTATGGGAACTGACAGCCTGTTCAGCCAATTGCAGCCACATATCCAGGTGGGCGTGTTCCTCCATAAATTTGTGCCATAGGACCCACCTCTTCTCCAACCTGGAAATAGACAGGACACACACAGCCTGTGTGATTGTCTCTCAGTTCTAAAGTTGAATGGAGGTCAATTATTATTATTATCTTAATTATTCATTTTTAGAGCATGAACATTTATTCTTTATCTTTTTGAGTCTGCTGTCCAGTTCTCTTGATACATCCATGAAAGACACTCACTGTCCACATTCCTGCAGGTCTCCGTGTTGACTCCAGCTGCCATCCACTCGCTGCGTGTCCCCCCCACTCAGCTCTAGAGGAGACGAGGTGAGAAGGAATGGAGACTCTGACAGATTCAGAAACAGCTCCATGTTCCTCATTTCCTCTCCAAGCAAAACATCACTTCCCTCAGAGGTGGGGATGATGTCACGATGGCATGCTGACATCACGTCACATTTATCTGCTGAGACACAAGGTGTAGAGGAAGTTAGACTTCTTTGAGATGGTAATTTATAGAAATAATAGACACAATCAGAAGGGAGGAGGCTCTGAGCCTCTCTTCTGATTGGCTCACTGACCTGCTGTTTCTAGAGCTCCAGAGAGAAGCCTGAGAGAGATGTAAAACTACACTGAGATGGTTTTTGGTTCTTAAAACCACAAATATATCTTCTTATGGATCATCACTTCAAACAAAACCTTTACGTACATGAACACAGTTGCACATGTGCTGTTCCAACAAGTGTGTTTTTCAATGACGAGGGAGTTGATTTTGTTGAGAATTGGATTCTAGTATCAAACATGGAGTAAAATTGGAATCTTCAGGTCAACATTTAACAAGAATTCATCCTGTTTGGTTGTTTAGAGCCAAACAGCATGAAGAGACAGATCTCACTGCATCTTTAACACACACACACACACACACACACACACACACAAATACACGCACATTCACAGAGGCAGTGATTCACCATTCACCTCCTCAAGATCCAACACACACACACACACACACACACACACACAGTTATTGCTTATTCATGAGCCTCTCTGTTCTTTATTGAGGTGGATCCAGAGATGTTCTGAATGACTGGAGAGAGAGAGAGAGAGAGAGAGAGAGAGAGAGAGAGATAACACCAAGGGCCAGATTTACGTGTATGAAAGGAAGGACACACTTACTCTACACCTTTCATTTAGTCTGCACCCACAATCTGTGTGTAATTATCTCCTGATTTACAGATGCAACAGCTGACTACACAGTCAGGTCCTGTGACTGACATCCAGGCTCATTTTCTGAGCTCGCATCCCGTTCACCTTCCATCCTCACTGAGACACTGATTTTCTAAAACACTCTCCAAAGGAGATAAATCTAAAAACTCTGACCTCTTGTTTCAGTGTGGACGAGGAAAACGGGGATTTTGGAAAACAACTACATAATCCTGATCCTGTGCTGTGAGGCTGTAAAGTTCAGCAGACAACACACTGATGCTTTCTGATCACTCATTCTAACTGTTAATTTGACTTCTGCCTAGTTGTCTCTCAACCAAAACAATAACAAGACAGCGTTGGGTGGCGTCATGAAATAGCATGGGATCATGGGAGTTGTTGTCTTCACCACCATGTACACACA
Source organism: Seriola lalandi dorsalis (assembly GCF_002814215.2). Lineage (NCBI taxonomy): Eukaryota > Metazoa > Chordata > Actinopteri > Carangiformes > Carangidae > Seriola > Seriola lalandi. Next base: position 18,730 of record NW_019524314.1, read on the forward strand.
ACAGAACATATTTGACCACTTATTTTGTTGACATTTTAGGGGAAGCTGAGCTTCCCTTGCAGTCTTAGAGCAATAGCCACTGATATATATATAGATAGATATATATAGATATATAGATTTAGAGGCAGGTAGAGGCACAGCGGGTCGTCCACTAATTGGAAGGTTGGTCATTTGATCCCCAGCTACTCCAGTCTGCATTTTGT
>NW_019524314.1:19605-25026 GCF_002814215.2 Seriola lalandi dorsalis
AGAGAGAGAGAGAGAGAGAGAGAGAGAGAGAGAGAGAGAGAGAGAGAGAGAGAGCGACAGACAGACAGTTTGTGTGTGTGTGTGTGTGTGTGTGTGTGTAGAGTTATGAGGCCAAGGCTTCAGCCCTGGACCACTGAGGGGCCACATACATCCTACTCACTGTCTGCTTCGGTGTGTGTGCGCCTGTGTGCATCCAAGTGGATTTCATAGTCTGTCTGTGTATTTTGTCAATATCATGCAAACCCCAATTATCAATTACATGATTAATGATCTACATAAAATATCACAAAGTTAGCAGAACCCACTTTTATCTGAAGACGTCTCATGATGTCATCAGCAGCTTAAGAGCCTAAATGATTGAATTCTTGGTGATGTACTTCTGTTTAAGTTTTAGACCTGGACGGTGAGGACTTGTCACTTCCTTAAAGGTTTTAGGTTTGCGACTAGTATTAGGTTTGTATCATAGTCTGTATATAAAAGATGGACGTAGCCTCTGTGACGTCAGAAGTACTGATGTGTGTAAGTGTAGCCGATCTCATCTTAAATAGCAAATATGTTTTTTAGCAACATATTGAAGAAATGTTGAATTGTCCTTCCTGCAAAGTTACAAAATGTTCATAAGGAATATATTTGCTGAACATTCACTGACAATGTATTTAATTTGTTTCACCACAGTATTTGCTAAATAAATATAAATATCCAACTAAAGCATGACTAATGTTTTATTGACTTTTTATTAACTTTTTAACAATTCATTTATAAAGACGTTTTCCTTTTTAACCAATACCAACATCTTTTCAAACCAGCCTTGACCTAAAGATATGCATAGTTCAGAACACGAACCGTGGGCTGCAGTTTACCTCCACCCTGACCACCTATATATGATCTCTGTGTGCTGGACGCGTACATCACACTTCATGGACTAGGGACAATATTGTCAGTGAACATAATCCAAACTGCAATTATGTTTATTCGTATGTATTAAATAAGACCATTAAGTAGTGTTAATGTAATCCTTGGGTGAAAAGGTTGAAGCATCAGTGGCCCAACATCCAGTGTCACAGCTGATAAAGTGAGGAAGAGGACACAGTTGAAGAAATAAGAAATGCCTCTTCACTGCTCCTCTCACAATGCAGTGATTAGCCAAGACTTAAACAAACACCCCTCTCCTCCCTGCCCTGTTCTGCCCAACAACAGATTACTTCACTCATGGCCTCTACACTGACTGACTGACTGACTGACAGACAGACAGACAGACAGACAGACAGACAGACAGACAGACAGACAGACAGACAGACAGACAGACGATGGTATTTATCACCTCAGTCTCAAGAGAACAAACAATAATATAAGCATCTGTTGAACATGTGGACACACACACACACAGCTCTTTTACCCAGTGAGCTAAAAGTGTGAATGGAGCTTCATTATGTAGATTTACCAGAGAGAGAGAGAGAGAGAGAGAGAGAGAGAGAGAGAGAGAGAATCTTTATCTGTTGATGAGTCACCAGCTGCCTGCAGCTCGGAGCTGAACAACACACTGTACTGCTGATAGAGACACACACACACACACACACACACACACACACACACACACACAGATTTTAATGACTATTACTATTTTTCATTCATTCCATTTCCGCTTTTGACTCTTAACTGCTGATCCCTGCCTCAGGCACTGTTAAACACACAAGTCAACTGTCTCAGTCCGGAGCAGAGTTGTAGTCGCCACTGAGGACACTGAGGTCATGTCCTCTGTTTTTCAGGTGGGACCGTAATAGCAGGGGCCAGTCCTGTAAACGTGAAAGTCGCCAGCTGAATGAGCGATAGAGTTACACCACTGGTTGGCCGGCTGACTGTTGCCAGGGTGGTGCTATTCTGACAACCTCGGCTATGTTTTTTTTTTCTTAATTATTTTTCAAAGACACACCTAGCGTAAACTCTAGTGATTTTTTGGACAAAGCTTAGCTACTTTCCATAAAGTCAACAGTATTGTCCCAGACTTTCCCGCCACAGGCACACCTCTCATTGCTGACCACACAGCAATTGACATAGACATGAACTTCTAACGTTCTCTCTGAGTGAGCATGTTAAAGTACATACAGCTGAAATCACAGCTCACTCTGTCTTTAACTGATGTGTCTGATGATGCTGTCGGACGACATCATGGTTATTAAATCAGGATTTCAGCAGCAGCTTGGAAGTGACTGCTGGTTAACATGTAGTCTTAATGGACCATGTTTCAGTCACTGTTTCAACCTTGTTCTGTTGTCTTGACAACAGAAACAGAAAAACATGTCAATGACAGCAGATTCATTATGAATTTGGCAAGAAGTAATAAATTAATTTCAGATGATTAGCGTATTTATTCAATTTGCAAAATGTTTTTTAACACCAACGCGCACAAGAAGTGTAACTCAGCTTAAGTGCATGAGTGGTACCATCAGTATTTTTCATTATACAGGCAGTGGTTTGATAGGTATGAGTGGCGTGTGGGGCTGCAGCTACTTCCTGGAAGCAGCACCAGTGCAGATCTGATACACACCAAAGGTGTAGAAATTAACTGTTTGTTAATGACTGACTGACTGACTGACTGACTGACTGACTGACTTTCCGCCACTGCTCAGCCAAGTGCCTTGTCACTAAATTGGAGTTTGAGGTATAAACAGGTTCTATTGGGAGGGTATTTACAGCTTCAGTGTTGCCAACTTACCACATTCTCTCTAGATTTAGAGACTTATTTTCAAAACCTGGTTATAAACCTGGTTCAGGTCTGAACTATGTATGGATGCCGACTGGGGGCTCAGGGCTACATCGCTTGTTACAGGCAGTCTACTGAGCTGCCCTGGTTTCCTGGCTGCTCAGGAACTGCAGGTAAGAGGAGGAGTACTTCCAATAAACTGAGCCTCACCTCCATTACAGCAAATAAACTACTTTCATTCCATGTATCATTATTACTAAAGGAGGCATAGGAATAACTAAACATAAGACACATCGAGCAGAGAGAGCAGGAGAGAGAGAAGTCATCGGTAACTGCTAAAGAAGCTAGCAGATCTGAATAGCATGAAAACAACAGAAACACCAGCAACAGGAAATTAGACAATACGCTTACTGTAGCACAGCAATGTGCTGTTAAGAATTAACAGTTTGTATTAACATATAATGTAGTAACTTTAACACGACAGTCAGGAGCAAATACAGTCTAGTTCTGTGTGAAACACTGCACCGTTATAATAGCAATACGCCAAGGTGCAAGCGTGTCTGGCTTTTAAATAGAATGGGAGGTGGCACTGTGGTTTATTGGCTGTTACACCCATGAATAATTAAGACATTAAGTACAACCCTTTTGAACAATGCGCCTGGCGCAGACTGTTTTTCCATCGTTAAAATAGCAAAAGTGACATGGACACGGCCTAAACGCACTTGTGCCACGCGCTTCAGACCATGCGCTTTGGATCGTTAAAATAGAGTCCATTGTGTCTCTTCTAACTTTCTCTCTGAGTGATCATTTTACAGTAAATCCAGCTGAAATCACAGCTCAGTCTTTGTCTTTCATTTATACGTTTGGTGATTTTGTCAGACAACATTGCAGTTATAAAATCAGGATTTGACCATAGGCTGTCCAGATATATACTAGGTTTGACCTAGTCTTATTTACAGTTTATAAAATGGGCTATGATCAGATTAGATGACATTTTAGGGCATGGTGGACTTTGTTCCATCTGTTTTTAAGTTGCACCATCAATTGAACCCAATTAGAAAGTCATCAGTGTTAATCAGTGGGCTTCAAAGGGGCTGCCAGGCTGTTTCATGTGTTTATGCTAAGGTAGGGTAACTTCCTGCTGCTGTAGCTTCATGTCAGAGTGGTAATAATGTGAACTCTCAGCAGGAAAGACAGGAAGAATATTTCTGACCAGAATTACCGCCTCATCAGTGTCTGCCTCTGTCACTCAGGTTACATCCCTGTTTATCCAAAGTCATATAAAATATTAACCATTTGTGTGAAATTTTGTCATAATTGCTGTGTGAAGTCTTGGGTTATGGCTAGTTCCTTCAAGGTATTACTGAGATATCATGTCCACGATAACGGGATGGACATACGGATGGACGGATGGACATTAATATGTCTGATTTTTTCATCAAGACCCAAACGTTATTACCTGTGAAATTTACAAAACATTTAGAAAAATGCTCTGTTCTGGCAATGTTTAGGAAAGTGATAACAAATCCCTGGATCTGCACCAAAATGTAATGGGTTCCTCTCTGGTCCATGACCCTGCTCTCCAGCAAATGCATAATCCTGCTGACAAACAAACAAACACACATTGGTGCAAACATCACCTGTTTGTGTCTGGTAGTTTTCCATGGGCAAGGTTTGAATATGAGACAGACACAAGGCAGAGACTACAATGAACACACACACACTTAATTTGCATCTACTGAATTAAAGAGGGATTACAACTGTTCAGACAAATATTAGAGAATTTCACTGCATCTTAACGGATGTTGACGAATGCAAAAAAGCCTCCTGTTACTGCAACAACACACATACACACAAACACACACACACCCTGAATACAGATCACACGAGACGGTCCTCATGTAACAAATGAGTCCACAGGTCGTCTGTGCAGCAGCTTATTACAACCCATAGTTATAATTTATTGGTGGACGACCTCCAGCAGCCACAGTCATTATGACGGGAGCAGAGGAGTCAGGTGACGTATTGTGAAGAGCGACTAAGTCCATTGCCATTTCTCAATACAGAGTATGTCAAGTTCAGACTCCCGTACTTTGGACTTCTGAGTTGAGCTTCTGAAGTTTGAACACCTGACTCCGAAGGACAGGAGGACTATTTTCAACTGGAACAGCAGCATTCTTCCTAATATCAGCAGCTCAGCACAGGTTACACTTCAACACACCTGTTCCTGACTGTACTGTGACCAATTCATATAAACTCAAATCTCCACAAGCTGACAGGGTGCAGTAAAACATACACTTCATATATTAAAAATCTAAGTAAATCTAATATGCAGCACGCGGCCTTTTTTAGTTCACATATATATTTCTTTTTATTGTAATGTGGCGGTACATTTGTACACAGAGGCTCACAGAGGCAGAGCTGCTGTTAAACTGTCCAGCGAATCATTTATTTCAGCTTCATCTTCTCAAACTAACGAGCAGCAACAAATATGATATTTCAATTCAGATCAAATTTCATCTTCCAAAAGGAATGTTATCAGATATCAAAACACTGCAGACAGCAGAGCTACCAGTGAATGACGGAAGAGCCGCAGAGATAATACTTTTTCTACTGGGACGATGGCACACACTGACCGGCCGGTCATCTCAGGAGCTGGGCAGTGAGCTGCTGAGATGACCGCCGGTCTCACCCGGCAGGACGGTCCCCACAGCTCCCAA
>NW_019524314.1:25046-29041 GCF_002814215.2 Seriola lalandi dorsalis
AGGGTCAATCCAATGAAGGCCATGAATTCATCTTTGAGGACATTTTTCCATTCTTTTCCTCTAGCTGTTGCTACTCTCTGTCCTTCCAAGTTTGTGCACTTCATCACCTCTTGTATTATATCATTAGTTTTAGCTAGTTATAACGTAGGCTAATTTGTTGATAAATAATAATAACAACAGTCATGAAAGACACACACACAATATTATATGAAGATAATACTTACACGTATCAGCTCTTGCTTTGTAAAATAATCTTCCTGAGGGGTGACACTTCTGATATAGTCTGTGTGATCCAAAGTTAATTTATTCCTGACAGCCACAGTTGATAAGAATCAAAGGTTCCCATTGGATTCCATAGAAAATGCATGCGGGTCATTTTTGACCCACTTATGGAAGCTTGGGGTAGTATTACAAAAACTACAATTTCTTAAAATGTATAAAAGGTAAGTTAAAAATGTAAATGGCATTATATCAAAAACATGTTTTTTGAGGAATACCTGGAATATGAAATAATAACAATTTTTCATTACGAAGATATTTCAAGAAAACAACCTCACCGGGTCATTTTTGACCCACTTATGCATCTAAGGGTTAAATTACATTTGAGGTCAGATAGTTGGTAGTGGCCTTATTTTTAAAGCTACTTTCAGTCAATCTTATCGAATCATTTTTGCTGAGGTTGTTGGCTGATATTTTTGTTTGATAGCAGCTTCATTCTTTGGATCTTTTTTTGTGTCGTGAACATAGCTGCTCATCCTGCAGGAAAGCGGAAGCAGTCAGACAGATCATGAGGGAACGAGTGGAGGCAGCTTATCTCCACTATTAAGACCCGTCCCTGTTGAGATGATGAGGATATCACCTTCTTTGCTGTAAACTGAGGCAGGAAAGGAAGTGAATTCATGTTATTAAGATTAAATGGCTTTTGTTGGACCTGATGGTGATACGGAGCTGAGGAGGAGGATTAAGATGAGAGGAAACGAAGTAGGACTCGTTTAAATAAAGTCTGTGCCCTGAGACAGAAGCCTGAAGCTACAGAGTGGCGAGGGGCGGGGCTTCATTTATACGCAGCTTTATTAGCATGGTGCTCAGAGGTGGAGTTATGCTATTAGACCTGCAGTATAAGCTGAATGATAGTCAGCTGTGACGGTGAATGAGGTGAACGCAGGTGAGTTCACAGCACCACAGTGTGATGATATCCCCACAGAACCTGTATCCTAAGACAACGTTCATTCAGCCTCTGGCAGCAAATGCAGAGCAGGAGGGACATTTATGGTAGTAAAACAAAACCGTTTTATGAATATGAAAACTACTCAGAGCAGGAGGTGGCTGAGGCAGAAGGTTGGGTTTATGATCTTTTGTTTTTGCTCCCTAAAACTTTTTCTAATTACACAGAAGTTTCTGTCTCTCAAATTTTCTTTGTAAATGTGTTTCACATCTGTGTTAGTGAGCAGGATCATCCACCCACCTGACAGGTGTCATATCAAGATGCTGATTACACAGCAGGAGTCACTATAAAAGGCCACTTTAAAATGTGTAGTTCTGAAACTAGAATCACCTCCTCATGGTTGTCTGCCTCCTGCACTCAGACTAGTTTCAGGTCACATCCCTGTTTATCCAGAGTCATAGAAAATATCAACCATTTGTGTGAAATTTTGTCATAATTGCTGTGAAGTCTTGAGTAATGACTAAAGAGTGTTTTGTGAGGTCACACTGACCTTGACCTTTGAATCCAAATCCACAATCTTTCTCACGATCTGCTTTCCCCCACATTGGCGCTGTTTTCGGATGTTTGTCTGCTCGACCCTGTTCCGGCCCACAATGAGTACTCGTTTGGATAGAGCTGTTATTTATGAGGTGCTATATGTAAGTGCTTTGATTTGAAAGTCCAGTCGCTACTAACCAGCTAGCCACAGCTAACCCCAGCTAACTTACAGGCATGTATCTCATCTCACGGACAGACTGTAACTCCACCGTCACCGGCTGCAGCACAAGACGGTTGTGTGGAAGTTCTTGTTCTGCTCAGGTGGAAAGCTGCTACGTGCCGCTACTTCAAACTCGCCGAGGCTGCAGAGCAGAACAAGAACTGACATTGTCAGCTGCAGTTAGCGGGCTAGCTGCTAGCTTTCAACAGACAGTGGGCTATTTAGCAGCAATTGAAATTAAATACCTAAATATAGCACCCTTTAATGACGCGGTGTGTACGATTTATCTGAAAAGTAGATTATATGCCAAAGTATGATTGTCCACAATATAAAATCATCATCTGACTGTCACTGCTGCAGAGACATAAAAACAACTTGGTGACACTTAGTGGCAGATAGCGGCAAAATAACAATGATTCAGGACATGTCAGTGTCAGTTACACTGTGATACAGAAATGATTACAAAAATTAAACTGCACTTCACATCTTGAAGCTTTGATTTGAACATTTTTTTCCTATGGGATGAAAGCAGCATTAAACAGATTTAGTTTTCATGGAGCTGAAGGAATGTGGTTTTTCATTTTGTTTATATATTGCTTCATGTACGGCTGGAGAACAAGGTGACATTTTAATTTGGTTGTGACCTTAACATTTAGAAAACTCCAATCAAACTGGCATCAGACATATTGTGTGTGTAGAGAAAAGCTCTCCAGGTCAACGAGTGCAGTTTGGAAAATGCTGGAAGGAAGCAGTGAAATGCATCACCCCCTGAAGTTTCAGCGGCGAAGGAGAAGAGATGAATGGCTCCTATTAGAGCAGCTTTAGAGGGAAAGTGATATTCAGCCGAGGTGGTGATAAAGGTGAGAGGAAGTTAAGACTATTAGAACCAAGACTGATTAAAATAACGTCTGTGTCCTGAGACAAAGTTAATCATCCCCCGTGCTCCTGAGCCAAGGACACACACCTGAAACCTGAGCACACATGGCTGCTGTGTAACCACAGTCAGCATCATTTCTGTGGCACTGACATTGTTGATCATCTGCCTGCAAATATCTCTGAGTTCGGAACGTGTAGAAGATAAGCACACAGTGATGGTCGCATGCAGCCAAACCTGAAGCTACCTTGAAATTTGATGCATTATTAGGATCACATTCAGCGAGCTGACAGCGAAGAAGAATTCTTCCTGTCATACAAAAGCTGTTACAGTGGCTGCAAGTGGCTCTAAACCCAACAAAGGTTTGACCCTTTTTCATCTTAGTCACTTCTTATAGTGAGAAAATTAACAACCAACTGCCGTGGATTGCAAGGACTTACTATGACTCTTGCAAGGATACATTCACAGCTGCAAGCATAGGTCAAAGTCTAAGGCAAAACAATACACACACAAATGTATGAGCATTAAATCAGAAAGAAACCAGGCTGCCTACAAGGATCCAATCCTCATCAACAATGGTTATGATGACAAGAACTGCATGTAGTCATCTTTATTAAAGCGAAATAATAATAAAATAAATAAAATCATATAATAATAGTGATAAATAGCTGTCATGCATGATAGATACATTAGCATACCCTAATTTTACACATGATCCATGTTGATAAAAAAACACTCGAAAAATGCATGGCAAAATAACATTGTTAGTATTTTGAGAGACCTCCTAAAATTATACAAATCATGTGTTTAGGGGAGCCCATGACTTGTTAAGGGGAACCCAACTCCCCCTGGTCCCCTGTAGTTTGCATGTTGAATCCAAGTCCAATACTCTGCTTTCGTCACCACCAACTTCAGAAAAAAAAGTTGATGCTAGAAACACAGTCGGAACCATATCTACACTGAATGTGGCAGAAAAACCAAAACGACAGTATACGCTCAAAGACACACAATGGGCCTCATTCACCAATATATTCTTATGTATTTTCTTAAATTCTTTCTTAAGTTGTTCTTAAGAAAACTCTACGTCAGATTCATGAACATGTTCTTAAACCACAGAACTGTGCGCACCTGTGTTCTTAGATTGATGAATGCCAATCTCCCCGCAAATTGAAAGTGTGTGCCAGTTGGCCTTAATTAGC
>NW_019524314.1:29748-33693 GCF_002814215.2 Seriola lalandi dorsalis
TCTGAGGAGTAACCTGGAACCTCGCAGCCAGTATCTCCCTGCAGCAGTACCTCCCTGCAGCAGTACCTCCCTGCAGCAGTACCTCCATGCAGCAGTACCTCCCTGCAGCAGTACCTCCCTGCAGCAGTACCTCCCTGCAGCAGTACCTCCCTGCAGCAGTACCTCCTTGCAGCAGTATCTCCAAGCAGCAGTACCTCCATGCAGCAGTACCTTCATGCAGCAGTACCTTCCTGCAGCAGTACCTCCCTGCAGCAGTACCTCCCTGCAGCAGTACCTCCTTGCAGCAGTACCTCCCTGCAGCAGTACCTCCTTGCAGCAGTATCTCCAAGCAGCAGTACCTCCATGCAGCAGTACCTTCATGCAGCAATACCTTCCTGCAGCAGTACCTCCTTGCAGCAATGCCTCCCTGCAGCAATGCCTCCCTGCAGCAGTGCCTCCATGCAGCAGTACCTCCATGCAGCAGTACCTCCATGCAGCAGTACCTCCCTGCAGTAGTACCTCCCTGCAGCAGTACCTCCCTGCAGCAGTACCTCCTTGCAGCAGTACCTCCTTGCAGCAGTACCTCCTTGCAGCAATGCCTCCCTGCAGCAGTACCTCCCTGCAGCAGTACCTCCCTGCAGCAGTACCTCCTTGCAGCAATGCCTCCCTGCAGCAGTGCCTCCATGCAGCAGTACCTCCTTGCAGCAGTACCTCCTTGCAGCAGTACCTCCATGCAGCAGTACCTCCATGCAGCAGTACCTCCATGCAGCAGTACCGCCATGCGTGCTCCCAGGTTCCGTTCTGCCCCACGTCTGATCTCAGAAGTGGTTCTCGACACTTGCCACAATCTCAGATACACTTAAAGAAATGAATTCAAATTTTTTAAAAATATAAAGATGTGCACTGAAATCAGTTTGACCTGAGGTAGTCTATTCTCTCTATAGTTTTTGCAAGAATAAAACAAATCGTCATCTGTTGTCTTTATACACACCTTCTCCGGTTTGTAAAGCAACTTACCACCTGCTGTGTCCAAACACATCCAGCGTCCTTTTAAGATGCCAATGGTGCATCCCAATAAGTACTTATAACTCTCTGCAAATAAATCTATACGGTCATGGAAAATTTGTTCCCTCAGTTGAGCACCATCTGCAACATCTAACAGCAGAAGTAAATATGCCACTGTGTGAGCAGGCCTAGGGTGCAGAAGTCCTACTTTTGGCCTATAAATAGGGTGACAGTCACTGACTAGTGGATGGCATGGTTCCCAATTAACATAATTGATATGAATGTGTTAAGTGTTAGTGTAGTGTTCATTTATTTTAAAAGACCATAATGCTTTGTAAAATAACAAAAGTTATTTTTTTAAATGTATAAATGACTTGATATTATTGTAATTTAAATAATATTATATTATATAATTGTAGAACAAAAGAAAACACAATAACCAGTTATTTCGCTCAAACATGTCAGCACTCAAATGTGTGTAAGAGTGCTCTTGAGTGTGAGTAGATTCAGTTCTTACAGAGAACAAATCCCAAATAAGAAAACACTGGTGAATGTCAGAATCTTTGTATAAAGTGCGCAAGTGGGTTTAAAGAAGAAATGTTTGGTGAATGAGGCCCAATGTTCTGTAGAGCCAGTGGAAACATCCAAGTTAGGTGATAATCCTCAGTGGCTTTGTTACTATGAACAGAAATCTCTGAGCAGAGCTTAAGAGAGACTCTCTGAGGCGATATCCGCCCTCTTTTTAGGAGTTCCTCTTAAAGCAGTAAATTCATTATGAAGACATATGCTGACACCAGACCTGGGCCAGTGTTCACATTTAAAATCAGATCAAAGCTTCCCGGAGCAAACAGAAGATAAAATCAAATTAAGAAACAATAGCTAATGGCTCTGGAGAGCCACATCAGAGATTCCCCCAGACCTCTATTACTGTTCTTATTGCTTTAATGAATGTATTTGTCTTCTTACTCCTGGTAATAAATTTGTCATCATGTCATTTCAAACTCATAATAATATTTCCATAACCATTAGATAAACATCTCTCCTTAAAATCACCTGAACATCAGGACAATAGAGATACAGTTAACTACAATCACCTCCCGGTGGTTGTCTGCCTCCGCCACTCAGACCAGTTTCAGGTTACTTCCCTGTTTATCAAGAGTCACAGAAAATGTTGTCATAATTTCTGTGAAGTGTTGAGTTAGCTAAAAAGTGTTGTGTGAGGTCACACCGACCATGACCTTTGACCTTTATCCACCAAACTCTAATCAGTTCATCCTTGAGTCCAAGTGAACGTTAATGGCAAATTTGAAGAAGTTCCGTCAAGGCGTTATTGAGATATCGTGTCCACCAGAATAGGACAGACGCACATACAGACAACCTGAAAACAATGTGCCTCTGGCTGTTGCCGGTGTGGAGGCATAAAAACATACAGAGAGCGGGAGACAATCACAAACTGCTGCTGGTTGTGTCTTAACACGTACAATACGTCTCTGTGATTTGCTTCATTGGTTAAAAAGAAAGAGAATCTATTCAACAAAGGCTAGAGGTGTAGACTGCCTCTTCATTGTAAACCCAGTATCGAGTACATTCTCAACCATGAGCCAAACTCCTGTACTCTTCCCTCTCCTCTCTAACCTTGTGCGGACACTCTTTCTCTGCAACAAACACCCAAGTGTGCAGCAGAGCGCTGACATCCATGTGTGTGAATGTGTGTTGGCAATGACATAAGGCCGGCTGCTCCTCTGTCAAAAGCTCTCCTCCTCCTTCCTGCTCCCCCTCCTCTCCCTCTGAGACTCTGTTTCCTCAGGACGTCACCACCTGCACAAACCGAGGTCAACCAACCACCAATAACAACAACAAAGTGAACCCTGCGAGCTCTCTGAAAACGTTCATTTTGCCAAAATTCAAACTGGCCTTTGGCTTCGTTGTCTAACAGTGACATGTTGACCCTGGTTCTCCACAGCCAGGTCAGTCTGCTGCTCCCCTCCGTTGGGCCATTTATTAAAACACTAATTGCTGTTTTCGCTTCATAGCAACACAGCTGATCTAATATAAGCCTTGTAGAGCTTGTGAAGCACGTGTGACTGTGAAACATTAAAACCCAATTAATGCTCTGTCCCTGGTTCCCTCATTGGCTGTTCCCTCCATTCCAAACACTCCATGGAGCCGTAAACAGATTTCAGACATTTATAAATTTTAATAATTTTGTGCTATCACTCACAGGTGTGTAACTCCACATATCTGGTATAGGTGAAGAAACGCATGAGTTAATTTTTTGCCAAAAGGCCATGAACACAGTCGTTGCATTTTCCATCAAGGCAGACCGGACCTTAGTAGTCATGGTTACAATAATAAACACACAGTCTGTACAGAACAGCATACATATCACTGATGCCATGGTTACTATAATAACAGTCATGACTTGGTTAGGTTTAGGAAAAGAAGGTAATTTGGGTTCAAATTAGTACTTCCGCAACATTAGACGATGTCTGTTGTCATGGTTACAATAATAACAACCTGGTTAACTTTGTTAAACAGTCATAGATAATAGAAACAACATAAAAAGCTACTTTAACATGGGAATCGAACCTGCTGCACAGACTTCTGAGCATTCTCTATGGTAAAGGTTGTCCGTGAAATTCGCACAATGAAGTGGCACGAAGTAAGTTCAGTGCACTTGGTAGAAATTTTAATTGATTTGTTCCTCTGATTGGAAATTAAAAAAAAAAAAAACAGACATCTTACATTTCTTTTTGAAACTGATATACTGATAAAACTAGTGGGCGTAGTATAAATCTGTGTATCAGACTGACGCCATATTTGCCACTTGAATGATCGAACACAAATCATTGGAGAAAATATTTTCGTTATTACTGTAGGAAAAGCTTTGGAGAAATAACCTAAACCTAAATTTTCGGGTTTTTTACTGATCTCCACCCTTTGTGTGTGTGTCTGTCTGCC
>NW_019524314.1:33715-50447 GCF_002814215.2 Seriola lalandi dorsalis
TATTGTCTTCCATGGACAAAAGGAGGCAAGCAGGGAACAAACAGCCTTTCTGTCCTCCTCAGAAAAAGAACATCAGACGGGGGACGGGACGGGGGGGGACTCAATCTCAAATATCTAATTTGGAAAGAGAAATGGTGAGAATATCTGGAGGGTGGAGTATCTACTGAGTATTAGGGGCTGCAGGATGGTGTGGTGGTGAAAGCAACATGGGTCACGGATTACAAGCGTTACAGTGCTTGAAACAAAAGGAAACCATGTATTTGGAGAAATTTCACAACATGTTTTGGTGAAACAATGAATTTCTGGAACATGGATGGACAGTGGAGACTTGATCACACTGTAGAAGTTTGACTTTCTATGAACAGCACTTTTCTGTTAAAATACCAGAGATTTAAGCTCCGCTGCAATGTAGCAAATGTGTGTTGTTGTTGCTGGAGTGGTTGCTCGGGCTCATGGTTACTGCAGTAAAGGCCACTCCAAATGTTCTACCAAACCAAAGGATAAAAGGGCCTGATTTTGTCATTTTGCTTATTGTTTTTCAGTTAAACACTGGGACGCTTGTCACTTCCTGCTGCCATATATTGTACTGCAGAGTGGATACTGTAAGGTAGCTAAAGAAAAACGTCTGAATATTTTGCTGATACATGCAACACTTTGCCAATGACTTTTTTTTGATGGACATCACAACTTTAACAGTCCAGCTTCTGCTTCAGATTCAAACCAAAATTCAAAAAGATAATTAGTGTTTTAAGTATAATAGTAAAACAATTAGTATTTTATTGTGTCCTTGTCGATTTGACCAACCATAAACATGCCACATTCAAATAGTCAAAGTTTATTAATATGTGATTGGTTGGTCTGGCCATATAAAAACTGGATACAGCGTGGAGAGCAGTTACTTCACTATCGTTTCACTTCATCAGTTTCTTACACTCTGGTTACCAGTCTGCCTTGCTCACACTCAGTGACTTGACACCAATGAGAATGACCTGGTTTTAGTTTTAGTTCATCCATGAGAGTTGATCTCTAGATCTAGATCTTCACACATTCAAGATGTAGCGATTAGCTAGTTAGTGTGTTAGTGTTAGATTCAGCATTTACACTTATGTATTAGTAGATTCTATGGCTTCAGTTTTACAAAACATATAACAGTGAAGGTTATAGAGTCCTAAAGAACACTCATGGAGGACCCAGGTAACAAGTCTTGGACTCTGGCACTTAGTGACCAGTCAACATCTCTAAATGCCCCCCCCCCCCCAACCAAAGCAGTGTAGAACCAGGCCTAAATACAGGCTTGAAATGGGTGTGTCTGTCCACCTGACTACTCTACTCCGTCAGCCTTCATTAAAAAGGCACCACATGAATGGTTTTCCTGCAGATTTCCCTTTAAACAGCAAAGAAGCTGATCGCTTCACTTGTTTACACTTATTATGATTTGTTCATAAAAATTAATGAGGCCATGGTGTTGATAAAAAAAAAAGCCATGTGTAACACCTTTAATAGAGCGGGTAGACTGACTGTGTAGTGAAACAGAGCCTTTATCACATTATAAATCATCATAATTATATTCACCCTGAGGAAGTTCTTAGCACAGGCCACTTAGTTGTTAACTTACTGGCTTTATTTGGCATTTTGAACCCAGCTTTTTGATTGTAAAGACACACTGAGGTGTTGTTTCTCACGCTGTGACCTTAAAACCACCAACAACATACCTTTTACTTCGCTTTGTAAAAATGTTTAAACGCAACATTACTCCTGTTGAAATACCACAACAGCATAGAAACACTGGTCTTATCAGTTCCCCAGTTGATTTATAAAAGCAAATCAGACAGATATGACTTTATACTTCCGAGCTCAGTGATTATGTCAAATTTGGTTTCAGGCAAAACGGGACTTTGAAATTTCTAAAGGTGTCAGAGGAGCCTTTTCACTGCACAGATCTTAATCTCATGACCCAAATACGTTAACGTTTCTCCAGAGATTTGAATGTTAAACTAACTAATCTGGAAGTGGCGTCACGAGGCGGCAGAGAGCAGTGAATTATACGGAGTGAACGGAGAAAGTGTTTGAGTTTTGGATAATCAGAGAGGATCACAGACACAGAGGAGAGTGAGGCTCTGATGAGGACATACATTTCACTGTAAAGACTACAGTCATGTTCATGAGTTTAACACTAACAGTTATTGTTTTTATTGCCATTACATCTGCAGAACTTCGGGATGATGATGACAGGGACTGGGGCATGAGCACAGTAAGAGGCCGCCCTGTATCACTCCCATCTCTCCAGAGATGCCCCTCTTCCACTGGTGGATGGTGCCGACTCCCATTAGATTTGACCCCCATGACCTTTCCTTCCACACCACGCTCAAGACACTTACACTTACTCATTTGCCCCCTGATTTCGAGTGAAAAGCACAGTAAGCAATGAAAGAGTTGAAACGTCCAATGCACAACACAATGCAGTGTAGTTCCACCTTTTTCTTGACGTCAACAGGAAAGTGATGTTTGAAGCTTTAAAGATCCAAAAACACGTCAGTCGACTTCCTTGGTTCCTCAGCAATACACCCAGTCAACTGGATGAGCGAGAAAACAGACGGACAGACGGAGAGAGACTCCTCCATTCATAGTTAGATGGGTCAGATGAAGACTACCTCATTTCCTCAGAACAAAGACAAGATACCTTAAAACATGAGAGAGGTAGATTTCCAACCCTAAACCACAAATACAGAGTCTGGTCCACTTGTTTCCTTGATACTATAAATGAAATATTTACTTGCAGGACGAGCCCAGAGAAGACGAGTCGTGGCGCCCTCACCTGATTTACATTTGTCAAAAAACAGATAAACAGACACAGGTAGAGGTTACTCACTCTCACCAGAGCCATAATCAAGCATGGCCATTCAAGCTGCGCCGGCATGGCACTAATGTTTCCCAGTGGACAACACAGCACAACAAAAGGCAGTGTTTATCTTGATGATATGTTGGAGGTGTGCTGGTTCTTACAGACCACAGTAACAGCCCATCATCGGCATCTCTTCATCCACCCGCTCACTGTGGCTGTTTCTGCTTCTCCTGCTCCTGTGTGCAACACTCACACTGCTGCACTGCTGAACTGGGTGACAAATCCCAGCAGCTACTTCAAAATAAAAGTCTCTCAATGATTCACCAATACCAAGCTTTTGATGTGAAGAAGCAGGAGCAGGAAATGTGTAGTTTGCATTATTAGTAACTTCACACAGCTCCAATACAGATGTCAGAGAGTGAAAAAATAAACGGTAACAAAGCTGATTTGTAGGAATAATACATTTTATTGGATGTGAAACATACCAGCTAATGCAGATTCACCAGGAAAACATCTTTGTCTGCGTTTTTAAATGACTTTTACAGGGACTAATGTTGCCTGTATGAAATTACTGACTGGGTGAATTCACTCCGAGGGACAAATAAAGCTCAGAGATGATGGTTGAAGCAATGAAAGACAATGTTTCACTGTAGAGAAACACCGCTTTAAAAACAGCCCAGGAGGAAAATCTGCTCTGCCGGTGCCGAGGCACAAAACCAAACAACCACAGAGCCAGAGAGGAAGCCCGGTTTGGTCTGGTCTGATTAGACGGATTCATTTGGCTCAGTTTTAAAGTAAAAACCAGACTGGCCATTAATTGTTTGACGTTTCCTTTGCAAATTAGGATCATCTCTCACTACAAACCAGGCTAACCTTCTTTAGCTCCACCCAGCAATCCAGCTGACCCTCCATCTGTTTCACAACTATACAGTATAACCAGGTTAGCCCGATATGGCCCCAGTTTAGTAAGGCCAGCTAGACCAATCAGGCCCTCTGTTACTGTGGAAACCAAGCTACTGTATAAGCAAGGCCACCTACTTAGCTCTGATCCTGAAACCAGACAACACCTCTGTCTGTGGTTTAGCCTGGCTCAGGGGGGGATGGGGGGTGCAGTTAGCCCCATTTAATTCTTCTGCTGATGGGTTTTGTGTAGATAACACTGGCCCTGTAACAAGAACCATGCCAGCCCAGTTTGACCCTGTTTATAGTATTGGGTGACCTGGGTTGGCCTTGGTAAGTAGATCAGGATTGCCTTGTTTGCTTCAGCTTCTGTTCTGCGTTGACTAGAAGTTAGACTAAACTGACTGCCCCTCTTCAGCAAAGCAGACATGCCTTATTTTTTCCATATTCAGAGCAACATTAGTCCTCCATAAAAATATACCCACTCATCGATCCATCCAATGAGGTCACTGTGTTGACACAGCAGGGGTCCTGATTCAGAAGACTCCAACAACAATATCATCCAGTAAATTACAGCACTGAGGCTGGAGTACTAAGAATTTTCTTCAGATTTGTGAGATGTGCTCTTCCTGGCCCTGTCTGGCCCTGTTTGGCCCTGCTTGGCCCTGCTTGACCCTGCTTGACCCTGCTTGGCCCTGCTTGGCCCTGCTTGGCCCTGCAGGTGGCAGGCTACCCGAGTGTGTTTCAGTGCAGCAGGTAACAGCAGCCATAAAGTTGAAGGAAGCAGGCTGTTTAATGGTGTAATAACATTATGTGTTGTTATGGCCATCAGAGGGGACATTAGCCCGCAGGTGTTAGCTAGCTGAGACTCAGAGCGGCCTGTTGCCTCAGGGGGGTGGAGCCTCAGGACGTAATAAAGGTAATGTGAGTCATAATGAAGCCCGGCGGCCTCAACAACACTAATAAAACACACTAATGCCTTTGAAAACAATCTTATCAACTCCTGCTGTGCTTCTTCTCCTCTCTGTTCCTGCACACTCAGCTTTTCATCCGTGCTTCCTCTTCCTCCCACACCTCTCTGACATCTTACTGTTTTCAAGCAAATTCACCTCAGGGTCTTTCTTACTCCTGCTACTGTCAGGAGATTCACTGATGCCACTGCCACTCGCAAGTCCTGTCATCCAACCTGCATGAAAATCTGAGCGAACATGTTTATCACCAAAACAAAATACGCTGTTCAGAGAACCATCAGTGTTTGATCAGAGCAGATGTATACTGTGTGCAAGAGCGGAATTGTTTAGTTGATCAAAAGAAAAGTAATCTTTGACAATTTTAATAACAGAATCATCATTAGAAAGCAAAAATGACAAAGATTTGCTGGTTCAAATATGAAAACAAACCTGCTTTACTCTGTCATGAATGAAAGTAAACAAAAACAATGATACCATGAGCCGTGGGAACCTGTGATGTTCATTTTCTGACATTTAAGACCAAATAATTAATAGAGTAATAATTTTTCATACTAATCAATGGAAATAATCATTATTTTCAGCCCTACTGTCAAATGCAACATGACATTCAAGATAACTATAGTTCACCACAGTTCCAGGTGGGAACTGGGTCAAACAGATCTCCTCTCAGGTAACTCTACACATCCACTACAGCTCAGGTCACCGTTACACACCACAGGCTGTAGTGAAGCCGTAGCCACGGTTACGTGACGTGACACAGTTACACTGTAAAAGCTGCAGGGGATCTCACCTGAGCTCAGTGACATCATTTAGGTTCCAGTTACACTGCAGCCATCCCTCTCAGGGTCCATACAGGACGTGACCTGTGCACATAGCGCAGTGAACCAAGGGCCACAGCGACTGGAAAGATGAGGCCACTCCGCACGCACAATAGTCCTCTAACACGTGAACACCCGAAACCAACCAGTACCTAAACTAGAATACTAATCTGCTCCAGGTTTGCTGTTCATTATATTATATACAGTAATGCGTTATATGTGTATATAAAATACATCAATACAATACAAAATCTACAAATGCCAGATGAACAATTTCAGTTTTCAATATGCATCAGTGGCTCGCTGCCAAACAATTGTAATGTTACAGTTAAATCCAAACTTATTAAGTAGTTGAAACACAGATTGGTGGTCTGGCAGTTGTTGTTTTATTGCTTCTGGGAGCATTAATCCGGCTTTGGCAGCTACTACAACTCTGAGGGCCCCATCGCTTCATGTGCAACTGTTTTTGCTAGTTTCAGCCAGACTAAGTTGTCATTTTCAAATACACTTGCGCCCATTTGAGCACCCATGGGTGCGTTGGTCTTAAAATGAGGTGTAGTCAGGCACATTGTCAGTGCATTGTTGTCTGGAGGCAGCGGAGAGCAGAAGTCTGTGGCCCCGTATTTCACTGTTATGTTATGGGTGAAGTATCAAGACGGTAATCCACTCTGCACCTTTATAATAGCAATCAGCCACGGTGCAACACACCTGGCTTTTAAAAGGAATGAGAGAAACTGAGTTTCCCTTTTCAAACCCTTTTGAAGCGTGCAGCGGCAGGCATACCGGAAACCGGTTATCATGGTTACAATAATAAACATGCAGACTGTACCAACTAGAGATGGGAATTGATAAGATTTTATTGATACAAATGCCATTATCGATTCTGCTTATTGATATGATTCTTTATCGATTCCTGTGGATTTTCTGTGTGGAAAAAAGTAGGCCTGTACAGGTTTTCAGTGTCAACAACGCAAATTTTATTATGAGTCTCTGAACACTGAACAAGACAGATAACCGCTCTGTAGTTGTTCAATCCCTCGAGGAGGGGGTGGCTGTCTAACTCTTTAGGTCTGCCTTGTGTTCATTTACAAGAAAAGAAAGGAAGAAAAACAGAAAACAGCTCTCAAACGGGAGCTGGCTCCCATCGTTCGCTTAAAAGAGCCGGCTCATTGGCGACCGACACATCACTAATACGTACCTTCACTGCTCTGCTGAGACTGGGAAGCACTCACTGACCGGCAGTGTAGAGCATCAAACACATGGCACTCCTGATATTTAATGCCGTAATATGTCTACAAATGTTTCAGCATGTTGCTGGTGTTTACACCACTGCTTGAAATCTTAGTGCTACAGACACTGCACGTTTTGCTGTTAGCGTCATTTTGTGTGAAATTAAGCCACAATTCCTCGACTCCTTCGTTGCTGTTCGCACTGACTGCTTCTCGCAAGAGCGTGACGTCATTGCTTTGTAAGGCACACGGAACTAAGTGGAAGGCATCAATAAGGGAATCGTTAAGCATAAAGGCAAATGATGTTGATGGATCGAACCAGTTGGAACCGATTCTCAACTGGAACCGATTCCCATTCCTAATACCAATAGCAGCGTACCTAACTTCAATGCCACGGTTACTATAATAACAGTCATGGCTTGGTTAGGTTTAGGAAAAGATTGTGATTTGGGTTAAAATGTGTGCTTCCTCAACATTAGATGATCTTTGTTGTCATGGTTACAATAATAACAGCTACTTTCACATGGGAATGGAACAGCGCTCTCCTGTGTCATATTCATCCATCCATCACAACCTCCTCCTGATGTGGACGTTGTCTCTTTAAACTACGTCACTGCACTTTTCCTTTTGCTTCTGTCAGAAATACTACGACCACTAGATGTCGCCTAGCAACAAAACGTAACTATGGGTCATAACAACCTGCTGCACAGACGACCTGGGGGCTCAGTCTCATACAAATAATCTACAAGCACACTAGAGGCTGGTTGGTCATTTGAGTTATTAGCTAACAAGGTGAAATAAATAAAAACACTTGCAACACTGATGTAAGTCGAAGCCGTGAACAGTGTGATTTCAGTGATCAAAGTGTTTGTTTAAGGATCCACCAGACATCACGTGAACTCACAGACTCCAACACTCGGACATGTTTGTCTCCTGGGTTCAGGTGTGGCAGAGGATCAGTGTGCCGTCAGGCGCCCACAACAGGTCAGAGCGTTGTTGCGCTGTCACTGGGTGGAGAAACAGTTGCACCACTGCGACACATTCCTACAGTAATTGTTGTTCCAGTCACAACAGCACGAAGCCTGAAGACACAATCAGTGTAACCAAACAGCATCTGTTAGTCTTTGTTTATAGGATGAGGTAGATAAAGAGGAGCTGGGTTCAGAGGGGGAGTAAAGAATCAATGGAAATTCAGTGTTTCCCCTAGAAAAAATGTATAAAATATTATTATTATTATTATTATTCATAATATATTACTATAATCATTTATCTGTCCTCCTTGCTGCTCTCTTGCTTCTCTTTCCTCCCTCTCCTGCCCGACAGGTCTTTTTTTCTGCAACACACTTCGGTCTAAAAAGAAAAGAAAACCATCATAACAAGTTCGATAAATCTGGAGAAACACACAATCAACACGTCTTCACCTCTTTACTCTGAATTTACCCTCAGAGGAGAGGAGGAAACTTCACTACTTTCATAAAGAGTAGAACTGACTCCTCCACCATCTCCCCCGGATCACCATGCTCAATACTTGTCATTGTAGCCACGGCAACAGAGGGACACAAGAACACTATATGCACACAATCACACACCTCTCTAAACTCATATCCTGGGGGCACACAGGACAATGGATACACTCTTGACAGCCCGATGTCAATGAATGACTCTCTCTCTCTCTCTCTCTCTCTCTTCTATCTTTATCAGTACACTCACTAACATAGTACCAATGCATTACATAGGCCCCTGGCCCCGTACTCCAACCTCAACCATCACAGCTTAAACCAAGTCTTAACCTTAAACAGCAATTTTAAAGTGAGGACAGCCAACATGTCCCCATTCCCAAGGTCTACACTCAAACTGGTGCTCACAAAGATAGAAGTACACACACACACACACACACACACACACACACACACACACACACAACAAACAACACATGCACGCAAACCGGAAAACAAACTGAAAGCAAGTGGAAACTGTGTGTAAACCAGGAGAAGCGAACGTGACCTAATTAACGTCTGAATGATGGTTGACTTACCTGCTGGTGGATGAGCTCATCCCGGGAAACTTGGAAATGTGAAAACACGTCCGAACAGGTGGGAAAAAGCAGTTCAAACACTCATGTCCACTTCCGGTGACTCAGGTGAGGTTTCGAGCTGTTGATCGGCTGATTCAAGCTGAGAGATAAAAAAAACTCACCTGCAGGAGAATTACCTGAAACCTGCAGCAGGAAAAACAGAGAGAGGAGAGCAGCGGGTAACACGAGCCTACCTGCTGCAGGTAGTTTAGAGGCCACACCCTCTCTGAACCTGTCCGTGCGCGCGCGCGGACACACCTGCAGCTGCACACGTGCATCACGCTCCTGTGGCTCGGTGATTTTATCTGTGTACCACTTCCGCCAATGTGTCCTAGTCCCAGCCTTCACACAGAATACAGAGCAATACACTTTAATTTCACTTATTTATTTATATACTAAAATGTATTTATTCTTTAGTTTATTTGTGGTTTAATGATTCCTCAAACTGTCGGTGCGTGCATAAAAACAGGAGTGAAGGAGGCATTCAAAGGGAGATCATTTTGGAATGGGATGCAGCCCTGCTGGCCTGGTCATCAAACCATAAACAGATAAAACTCCACCATCCATGTCAGTGCTGTAAACATGTGGATTCATTTTTAATTAGAAAACACACTGACTCCAACACACGTCCTAATGCAGTACTCATCATTACAGCAATAATGATAAAGCTTATTCATACATCTCAAATCCTTAGAAGGAAAATTCAGGACAAAAAAAAAAACAATATAACAATAGAATCAAATAGAGTAACACAGTAAAATGAGATAAGGGTGAAACAAGTCAAATGGGTGAACATAGAAGTGAAATCAGAAAATGTCATTCAGAAAATGCCATGTCAGATTAGGGACAGCCTGCAGGTCAGAGGTCAAATGTCTCCCAGTCAGAGGTTGACAAAGTACAGAACTCTATTACTTTAGTCAAATATTACTCCAATACAATAAATGTTAACTTGAGTTAGAGTACTGGAGTACTTTTAAAAATATGATAATAATAATAATAATAATAATAATAAAAGTGTGTGTGTGTGTGTGTGTGTGTGTGTTTGTGTGTGTGTGTGTGTGTGTGTGTCAAACAGACAGTAGAACGTGTAGTGGAGTAAAAGTCAGAAGTTTACAAAAAAAGTCTTCTCAAAAAATATAACATGCAATGTAATATAATGCAGTTTGTTCCTGTGCACCCTGCTCCCAACAGAAGAACTGTTGAATTCTCTAAAAATGTATACTGATTTACATGTTTCATGTTTTATTCATTCAGTCAGTTGTTAAACGTGTGTTTGTGGTTTAGTCTTCCAGCTTTACTGAAGCATTAGTATCTGAGTCTCTTGGCATCTCTACTGCTTTAATTCAATTTTATTGATTTATACAGTCTGACATCACAAATCACTATTTTGCCTCTGGGGCTTTAAAATCTGTACAGCACACCTTCAATCTTAGACCCTCAGATCAGATAACCACTGAACCACTTCTCCTGAACCACCAGAGAGCCACGTGTCATCTGAAGTTTTATTTCTACAGCCAAAAATCACAGTCGTGTCTCCAGGATCAAAGACCTGACATACCTTCAGTCACCCGTGGGTCCAGAAAGGTCCCAGTTAGGACTCACACATTAACCCAGTCTGTTCACCACACTGCCAATTAATGCAGCTCTGCTCTCTAAACTCTATAAAGTTTCTGATGGAGGATTTTCCATGTTTTATTCATTCAGTTAGTTCAACTGTTTTTCCTCTGGAACTCATAAACTCCAGTCAACAAATTAAACTGTCTCAGAACTTGATTTGAATTATTACAGTTTTATGTTCCGATATAAAGTTCATCGGCTGTAAATAAAGATGGACAGCTTCTGTGACGTCACCCACAGGTTTCTGAAGAGCGGTTTTGAAGCTCAGAGTGAGCTGCTCCATCGTCACCATTTTGGCAGTGTCTGACTCCGCCCCTAACTCCCCGCCAATCCAAAAATGGAGAGAGAGGAGGAGCGTGTGTGGAGCCAACACTTCGGTGCATGTCGGTTTGTGGCGAGTATAAACTCCCCCACCTGTCACTCAAAAAGGCCACGCCTTCAATTACACACAACTTTAGGCCTTAATAAAATGTAAACAGGTGAGTTATACAGCGATAAGCCACAACATTATGACCACTGACAGGTGAAGTGAATAACATTGATTAACAATGTGTTGGCTTCATTTTTCAGGTGATACAGATAAAGATCAACATTCTGTTCCAAAGCCCTCTCCACACTGACAGGGATTAATTTAGGCTGTTAAACCTGTATGATATCATGACCTCAGTGTTAACCCTGAACCTGCAGCAGCTCATTTTATTAATTACACCTGCCACATCTCAAAATGTCTGCTGTGAAAAAAGCTGCATCATGGTCTTTTGTGCAAACTGAAGGTTTGATATTGTCTTCTGGTTTAACCATGACTATAAAGAGCTGCAATAATCCTGATATAGAAATGTAGGAGTGTGTATAACCTCTGTCAGCATGAGAATAGAAGAACCAGATGTTCCAGCTGATTGAAACACAGCTGGAAAACTCATGTGACTTGTTTGTTAAGATGATTTCACCGTCAAAAATGACAGCTGAGTTTCAAGTAGCAGGTTTGAAACTTATTAAAACAAATAGATACAATATCACTGAAACAGTCATGAGGAGAGGTTGATGAGGTTTCCTCTCTGTACGTCTCTGCTCGGTTGGGAGTCACATTTCAAAATACTACCTGACACCTCCAGCTGTCACACTGCTGCTGAGCTCTCGCTGTGTAACAGATACGTCCTTGAGAGGTGCCATCAGGGATCCAACAAGATGGCTGAAATACAAAACAGAGGACTGAAATGTGCTGACACTGACACTAGAAAAAAAACTACACTTATATATGCACATTATGACGTTATCTCATATTGATTTTATGTGTTTTACATATCTGCATAAAATGAAATAGCATAAATGACAATAAAAATAGCTGTGTCCCAATTCAGGGGCTGCACCTTTCGGAGAGTCCATCCTAAACCTGGCCCACGGAGGATTTCTGCTTTTGCATCATCAGCTGTGATCCTGAGGCTCTCTGTCGGAGCTGTTTGCTGCCATATTATTTTCTTTACAGGCAAACATGCTCAGTACTGCTCACATGCACATGCACACATTACAAACACATTAACCAAATGAATTCCTGGTTTTTATACACATGTGTGACACGCGTGGGTCATTAGCATATATGCAGACGAGTTCACGCACACACTCCTCTATAGACTGGTGCAGTGAGTTTATCTCTATGCAGTATGTAAATGGGGCCTGGTATTGTGGGACAGTTACGTAAGCATCATATTTCAAAAATCTTTAGCAGGAAATTACATAAGCTGCTGGTTGTATGGCTATTTACAGCCACGCTGAGCGACGCGCTGCCGAGACAATCGCACCAAGACAATGTGCTGGATTTATGGCTGCGAGTAAAGAGGGAATTTAACGCTGAACACAGGCCAAGGAGCTGGTGAATTTGGGCAGACGACTGCTTAGTTCATCACTTCCACCAGTCATTTGGAAGAGTTTGTGTCTGTTTGTAATGATCCACAGTATCACACATAGATCTCAATCACAGCTAGTGAAGCCTCTGCTGTACACTGGAAACTATTGTATTTTGACTCCTGAGTCAGTCACTTCCTGGTTGGATCTGATGTTCCACCAGATTCCAAGTGGACAGCAGAATTTCATTTGGATGAAGGGAGAAACCAAATCTTATTTTGGATGGGACACTCTGCTCTGCTTTCTGATATTGGCCTGAACCAGCTGTTTACATAAATGTCTTGCCAAGTGCAGCTTTAAGTAGCCATCGAGTTGAGTAGATGACGCTGTCTCACACTCTGTCTGGCTGACCTTCAGCTGGTGCTGGCGATAATTCATGGATCTCTGAGGAATTCTGTTTGACCATGTTTGATGTGCTCATTTCTGATTCTCAGTTTTGGATTTAGCAGCTAAAAAACTCTAAAAGAATTCTTGAATGAACTAATTAGGAGAAATTCTGTTGTGAATCTCTATTAGTACGTCAGCCTCACAGCTTTTACTGAGGACATTAAGGAAACATCAGTTGTACATATCTGTCTTTCTCCACATGGAGAACAGACAAACTGTCTGTTTGTCAGGTCTTAATGTCTCCCTCTAGTCAGACATGTCTTTTGCTTGTTGCTGCTTCAGGTGGGTATTTGACCCTCTCTGAGCAGAGTGATGTGTGCAGAGGGTTTCTCTGCACTCGCCTTAAAATATCCCTTTAAGATGAGAATGTAGGGGCATCATTTTGTGACATCACAGCTATTTCATAAGCTGGTCTTGTGTCTAGGGTTGCAACCTTTGATATATGAAAAACTGGGAGACTTAAACAATCCATCTGTTTTTTTTTCACATTTTTTGGGGGGCAGTTTTTTTGCTTTTATTTGACAGGACGGTAGAAGTTGACAGAAAATGCAGGGACAGAGAGCAGGGGAATGACATGCAGCAAAGAGTCAGCCAGGAACTCACTGCTCAGGGAATCTGCAGCCATTTAGTATGCACTCTAACCACTTGACTGTCGGGCTATCACAGGGTTGAGGACGTGGGTGGGAGTTACTGGGTAATAAAGTAAATTGGGCAGTGTTGTATCTGTTTTCATACGTTTACAGACACAGGATTGGACATAACCAAGAAAAAAAACAGAAAAGTAGTTGAAGGAATGAGGAATCAGTTTCTTTTTGACACTATGAAATCCTGCAGTAGAAGTGTGCATTTTCACAAAAACTGGGACAATGCGTTTCCCAGGAAACAATATTCATTTTCCGGGACAGTCGCTCAAAAAAGAACAATCCTGGGAAAACTGAGATGGGTGGCGGGAGCTCGGAGTTGAGCTGCTGCTCCTTCACTTCGAAAGGAGCCAGTTGAGGTGATTCAAGAATCTGATGAGGATCCTCCTGGGCCCCTCCTGCTGAAGGTCTTCCAAGTGCGTCCAACTGGTAGCGGACCCCCGGGTTCACCCAGAACACACTGGAGAGATTATATATCTCATCCAGCCTGAACGCCTCAGGATCCTCCTGGAGGAGCTGCAGAGGGACGTCTGGGCTGTCACCGTGACTCGACTCCGGATAAGCAGCAGAAAATAACCCCAAGATTTACATATTGGTAGATTCTGTATGTTTCATTGATGGAGACAGATTAGATGTCATTTGAAGAGTTTATCGAACTCTCATGTGGAAAGACCATCAGACAAATTATTACTCCAAGCAGAGCGTTTTCATATATTCTTTAAAGTTTACAACTATAGCTTCAGGACTGTTGTTGGACAAATGATGTTTCATTTTAGAAAAATTCTGTGGGTGATTTTCTTATATGGATTTTAAAAAAGCTTTCAGTGCAAAGTAAGGTATCTAAGATATGTCAGTATCGGTTCTTAAACTCAGGTGTGCTGGCAGCCGAAGCATAATATCTTTCAAAGAATACAAACTCATGGCTGAAACTGCACCACAACTCACATGGACCAGGGCCTAAAGCACATTTTCTTCAATGTGTTTTTGCAACATTTTCTTTAACACCAAAGTCACAGGTTGTTCACAGCTGTCACATGACTTTAACTTATCGAAAATGTTTTAAAATCAATTTTAAAACAGTGTTTTAAAAATGAAAACGATCTCTGTTCAGACATCCGCTTTAGCGCCGTATTAGAAATAATCTTAGTCCATACTAACAAGCCTGAAAATGCATATCACATGACCATTCAGGTACACTGGGCATGCGCCTGATGGTGGAAGAAGGAAGCAAGGAAGTAAACGTAGCAAAAGAAATGCATTTTTAAACTAATATGTATTAGTGTGGATGAAGTAGAGATCACCATAAAGTTCACTTCTGCATCTACTTGAGATGTGTCTTGTTGGTTGTTTGCTCTGCACTTTGGTAACCACGGCGTTGAGTAGATGTGTTCCTAAGATGGCCGATAGATATGCAACGGCTCATTACCTTCCCTTTGGTTTTGTTCGCTAACATAAAGCAGAAGGCCTCCTACGACGGTGCGTGTGGCGTTTTCAACAGCTGATTAACCTCACTTGGGTCTAAGTGGCCAAAGAGCTAAGCAGGCACACTTCTCTTTGCCCTCTCAGTAGCTTAATTTGTTGGACTGGGTTTAAGCAGCCATTGAGCTAAGTGGGAGCAGTTCTTGGATGGCGAGTAGAAGCTTTGCAGTCATTGTGGAGCTGCGGAGGATTAGCTGATGGCAGAGTAATGACAGATGCATCTCTTGGCCTCAGTGAAGACGTTGTGCATGGTTCACTGAGCTAAGACCGCTGAGAGCAGGCTCAGGAGGGGATAGCCTGTGAGAGCATTAGCAGCACAGTCTGCTGTGGAGGGAAATATATAGGCTACTATTGGCTGAGATAAAGCTCAGAGGGTGGAGTCTGTTCTGTGGAGTGCTGTGTTGTATTAATGGTGGGGAAAATTGAGAAAATGATTGCTGAAGGAATTATCTGCATATTCTTACACTAGAACAAGAACTAGAACTACTAGAACTAATCACATCTTTCCCAGCATGCTGCATGTCATCAACCCAAAGTCAATGGACTTAGTACACACACACATACACACACACACACACACACACACACACACACACACACAGCTTACAAAATATATAGCTCATGTACATGTGTACATTTATAACAAAAGAAAATGAAGGGGGAAGAGTTCAATTATGCAGTGTTTGTGTGTGTGTGTGTGTGTGTGTGTATGTGTGTGTGTGTGTGTGTGTGTGTGTGTGTGTGTGTGTATCTCTATGATGAAGAGGGAAATGACAAATAAGGGTCAAACACTCTGTTTGTGTTGTCCTTGATGTTTACAGGTGACATTTTCTCATATTTTCCGGCATCATCCTGAGAGTGAAACAGGTAAGCAACATCACCGAGCCAACTGCTGCTCATATTTCTCTGAGAAAATAGTCAGGCAGTCAGGAGAAACAGGAAGTGCATTTGCATTTCCACCACACGTGAAGAGCCGAGATGATCGAGCAAATTTGCCTGACAACAGATCAGACAATAACACAGTTATCAGGTTACACTTTATAAGTGTCTTTAGAAAATGTAGTAATCTGGTGTTGAGATTGAGATCACGGTTCCTACTGTACCCTCTTTCCAGAAGAGGATCAACATGGCAGGAGCAGCATTTCGTTCTGGATGTTTCACAGCCCGGGTTCTGCTTTTTAACACACCACGTGATTCTTAGAAGAGTGGGAGAGCCTTCTTGGGAATGAGACAAAAAAGCATCAGTCACCATGGCTGAATATGAAAGGCTGATACGCTGCCAAACAAACCTAATGCAGGAGCGGTCAGTAAATCAACGCGCATTCACTCTTTCGTAGTGTCACAATAATACTTTCTTTTATTGCATAACAGCAACAGCAAAATAAATAAAGATCATCTTAAACAGAAAACTCGCTTTATGTCAAAACGCGGTTGAAAAATAGTTTGCCCTTCCGCTCTCTAGCCAAACACACATCCTACCTGTGCTCAGGTGACGTCTACTTATAGAGTTAACACCCCCTGACATCATCATTGCATCATCATAATCACTTTAGCAATATCACGTCAACATAAACAGCAGTATCTCATCATGATTTGATATGTAGGTGACAGCATGATTGTAAATGACTCACATGAATATGATAAATATGATATGGTATAGGTAGGTAAAACACAAATTAGTGTATTGGCTTCAACACTCCGGCCCCTAATTGACCGGTATAGGGCAATTCATACATTCATACAATGAAGCATACACTCAAGAGTCCTTTGTGGCAATATTCATGATTGTCCATAGAATTTCAAAAATAAGTAAAAACAAAATGATAATAATAATCCAGTTAATTCCAATAGTCCATTTGTAAAATAAGTTCATAA
>NW_019524315.1:0-1074 GCF_002814215.2 Seriola lalandi dorsalis
TCACCCTGGAGAAGAAAACCGCCATCAATCACCTGCCAGAGACACGGAGAGAGAGGTGAACACTGTATACACATACACACACACACACACACACACACACACACACACAAACACACACACAGGGAGTGTGCTAATGAGTTTATTACATTCAGCCCTCAGACAATAAATGAAGCGATCAATCACAGGGGGAACATCTGTGGAGCACCTCCTTAATCGAGCACCAGCCTCATCAGCACTTTAACATGTGGAGGAGGAGGACGAGGACGAAGAGGAGGAATACAACTGGACGAGAAGGGAAAACAGAAGGAGAGGAGGAGGCGGGAGGAGTGTTTGGAGAGATGCAGGATTTCATTCGATTTATTCGAGAAGAAGATGAAGAGGAGGAAGAGGAGGATGAGGAGGCAGCGTCTGTACCAGGACTGAAAGACAAAGAGCAGGAGAGGAGAGTTAGGAGAGGGGGAGGACGAGGGAGAGAGGGAGGCCACACATGTGGAAGAGTTTAATCACACAGCAGCTTCATCAGCACTCGATGAACGGAGGAAGAGGAGGAGGAGGAGGAGGAGGAAGAGGAGGAGGATATTAGAGCATGTTCTCCACAGTGCTATAAAGTCGTACACACAAGTCATTAGCACTAACACATGAAGAGGAGAAGCAACATCTGTGCAACACCTTCGTAATCCCTCAGCAGACCTGTCAGGACTTTCACAAGAGGAGGAGGAGGAGGAGGAGGAAGAGGAGGAAGAGGAGGAGGAGGTGCATTAGAGGAGGGACATCATGTGCTTGGAGAACAAAGGAAGGAGGAAGGAGAGATGGAGAGAAAGGAGAGGAATATTTAAAGGGTCAGGTGTGTGGATCACCTGTGGCGGCCATGTTGGACGTCCTGCGCTCAGTGAACAGCTGGTCGACGCCCTAAGAGTGAGGGTGATATCTACATGATATTTCCATGTTCACACACACACACACACACACACACACACACACACACACACACACACACACACACACAGTCCACACCCTCATCATGTGTTACGAGGTTACAGCGGAGCTAACTGAGTTAGGGAGCGTCTACACGGC
>NW_019524315.1:6195-6885 GCF_002814215.2 Seriola lalandi dorsalis
ACACACACACACACACACACACACACACACACACACACACACACACACACACTGGATGCAGGAAGGACTCCTCTCCCTCTCTGCTGTCGTTTCCACGGCGATAGATCTGGGATTCCTGAAGTGTTTTGTTTTGCCTCCATGGATAAAATGTCTTCATCATGATCTGACTGTGTGTGTGTGTGTGTGTGTGTGTGTTTCCATTACAGTGGAGCAGAAATATGAGCAGGTAGGTGTGGCACATAGGATATGTATTTAATATTTCTATTTATTTATTTAATTGCCCTCTCATTAATGTGTGTTATTTTATATTGAAACATGTTTTATATTTTCACAGACACCCCTCGTTATAATTGTAATGATTGGTATTCCACCTGTGAGGATGTATAATCTGTGGGTGAGCTGCGTTCTTCACCCGCGGCGTCTTTGTTGTTTCTCCTCACACACACTCATTTTTAAAGTATGTCACCCCTGGAGTATTCAACTTTATGCGCTTAACATCGGCAGCATGCAGATCAATTCTGACTGTACAACACCCTGCTGAGGAGAGAGAGGAAAACAGGGAGAGAAAGGGAGGGGAAAAAAAAAAAACGACAACCCAGTTCAATTACCATGGCAACCAGTCCTCGTCCTCCATCCTAACACTCCAGTGATGTGTGGGGCTGCCCTCCCAAGATTTCCCAGCTGCTGTTT
>NW_019524315.1:7407-15884 GCF_002814215.2 Seriola lalandi dorsalis
TTATAGTTTATTTTTACACATACTGCGCTCACGTTAGTCCGTTAGGTAAAGCATTGGTGGCCTTAGTCTACATGTTGCCCCTGAACTGCTCTTGTTGTGTGTAATTTTAAACTAGAGCCACCTCCTCGTGGTCGTATCCCTCCGCCACTCAGACTAGTTCCAGGTTAGATCCCTGCTTATCCAGAGTCAGAGAAAATATTCAACATTGGTGTGAAATTTTATCATAATTGCTGCGTGTAGTCTTGAGTTATGGCTAAAATGTGTTTTCTGAGGTCACACTTTGGACTTTGACCTTTGACCTGCACCAAAATGTAATCAGTTTGTCCTTGAGTCCTAGTGAATATTTGTGCTAAATGTGAAGAAGTTCCATCAAGATGTT
The DNA here is from genome assembly GCF_002814215.2 of Seriola lalandi dorsalis. NCBI lineage: Eukaryota > Metazoa > Chordata > Actinopteri > Carangiformes > Carangidae > Seriola > Seriola lalandi. Next base: position 7,787 of record NW_019524315.1, read on the forward strand.
ACTGAGATATCATGTCCACGAGAATGGGACGGACGGACAACCTGAAAACAAAATGGCTGCCGCTCTGACTGTCGCCGGCGTGGAGGAATAATAAAAAGTCACTTCTTTGGACTAAAATATCAATTGAATGCATCATATTTAATATTAGATGCTCCCCCTGTTTGTTGTAGTTGTTGACTTTCTCCTCCTGGGAAACTTTCTCTTCACTTGTAAAAGTGTTTGTCTCCTCCATCAGTCACAGCCTCACACCTTCTCCTGTCAGACTCCCGCCGCTGCGAGCTGCTCGTCATCATGCTCTGTGGCAGCTGTAATTCTTGGCAGCTTGACGGATTATCTGCAGTAAAGATGTCAGGAGACGCCTCCGACTTATTTTTATTTCTTTTTTTAATCATCTGGAATTAATTTTTCTGTGCGGCAGCGACACGCGCCATGTGAGCTGTCAGAGACTGTCGCACGTTAAACTGGGCTTAAAATGGCCGACTACCTTTAACAGACGCACTGTAAACAGACAGAAGGGAGACGCTAAGAATAGCTGATGTTGTGAATATGTAAACATCCCGTCCTCTGATATAACAGAGGAGCTACTGACTGATACTGAAACACGTCCTGAATGTCAAACTGTACTTTTAAAAAGCAGTTCCTCAAATTGGCATCATGGAAAGTAAAAAAAACTACAAGTCCCAAGGTGCATTGTGGCAACAAAAACAAGAACAAAACTGGTCAACTCGGATGTGATTTCCTCACAGCTCTGATTCGACCCTCTATCCATGACAACGAAGGCCGAGGCTCATGGGTAGTGTAGTATTCAGACCTGTCTGCCATGACAAACTGGTTGCCATAGCAAACCTACAGGGGAGATTTATAATATAATAATACAGAAATTTGAAAAAAAAATGTTAGCAAGTCATTAGTAAAGGTTAATGGGTTTCTCGGTTTGTAATAAGGTTCTAGCCAAAGGTAATCAATCACCTATTAATAATAATAAATCATTAATAAAGGCTCTACAATAATCCATCAGGTGTAAATGTTAATAATCAGTTTATAAATGGCCGTTGGTCCAGATGTTCTGCTGTTAGTTCAAACCAGCTTAAACTAAAAAATCTGAACAAACCCGTCAAAGTTTTCATGTTTGCAGTCACATGACACCTGGTTATTTTACCCGACAACACACATAATAATAATAATAATAATAATAGAAACGCTTCTCAGCGTAGAGATTTTAAAGATATCGCAGTAAATAAAGTAAAAACAAACCAAAGTTTCTTCTCCCTCAGTCCAGTTCCAAATGTCCAGCTCAATTCAAATAACAACAAAAATCCACCTCGGGTTTTCTCGGTTATTAATTCAGTTCAGTTCAATCCAGTGAAACAAAAACATCCTGAACGGGGTTTCCCAGCATCCACAAACTAAACTCAAACTCTGCTCAGACAGTTTAGTTCACGCTCAACATAAACATGTACAAACCGCCAAAAAGTCACAGTCATGAAGAAGAAGGAAAACAATGAGCCACCCGGCTTCCGTCGACTCACCCTTGACTTCCGCCTGCGTCTTAAATGTAGGATCCTTCAGGAAAAGAGGAGGGGGGGGGGATCCTGCTCCAGTTTCCGGGGGATCCGACACGCGCTACGGAGATGAACTCGCGCCAAATGCTAGTGGTCGGCACACGGGATGGAGGTTGAACGTCTTCCGCTCCGCACCTGTTGGCGCCAGCCGCCATATTGCTTTTGCGTCAGAATATACAAAAAAAAAAAAAAACGTCACAGGGCTGGACCACCGAGCGCGGGAAAAACGAGGCAATTTAACTGGCTGACTGGACTGGAGGGGCGTGGAGGTGAGTGAAAAAACACAAACACATAATATAATATAATATATTTATATTTTACTTATTTGTTTTTATTTTTTTAATTTCTTGTTTTTGTGATTATCATATAAAAATGCTTTTCTTCCTTTTTCTTTTTTTTTTTTCTTTTTTCATGATCTAAATCATTATTATTATTTTACGTTGAGGTGAAGTTTAACATGAGCCCTTGATGTGTTTCTTACCTCACCTGCACATTCATCTGTATTTGTAAAGTTTTATGTGTTCAAATAAATCCAATCAAATTAAATCAAATCAGAAAAAAATACTAAAAAATAGTAAAATAAATGCAATACCATAACTTAAACTTCACCATACACAACAAAAAGTATATTTATTTGGCCCATAATTTGAGTGATCGCCACTAACAGTTTTCAAGAAGATAAACAGGAGGATTTTCCACAACCTGGCAACCCAAATGTTGTTCTTATTAATGGCTTCTAATCTATAAAGAATGAGCAATAAAGCCATTAATTACATATTTTAATGATAAAGCTGATGTTCTCAGATGGTGGGGACCAAACACAGAGCTAAAATGGAGGGAACACGCTGTCACTGCAGTTTACACACTGGAAACTACAGCTCTGGTAAACCAAAAAAAAATGTTGGAATTAAATCAGTATTTGATGAAATGACTTTAATGCTGTAAAACAACCTCAGACTGAGCTGCTCCACGTCTGTTTGCTTCTCACTCCAGACACTTTGAGCTCGTGTTCTTATTGTCTCATATGGAGGCGACGGAGGAGAGAGGGTGGGAGGGTGACAGATGGGTGTAGTCGCTCACCCTCAGACCCACACACACACACACACACACACACACACACACACACACACACACACGCTGGAGACATGGTGTGGGTGTGTGGATGCATGCATTTAGTGGATTTGCAAAGATCAAGTCAAAACCTTACAACACACACACACACACACACACACACACACACACACACACACACAGGCGCCCAGCGAGGGCATCGGGTTTGCTTCATATTCATCGTGACTGAAACTGTCGACAGTTCATTCCACTGCAAACAACACGAGAAAGAGAGCGAGAGGAGACCTGAGAGAGGGAGGGAAGAAAGAAGGAAGAAGATGAGACGAGTGATGCTGAAAGAGGAGGAGATAAAGATGGACAATGTCAATGAATAAAATATTCTGAATGAAAGAGACAAAAGACAAAACTAAAAATGAAGAGATATCTGACGTTTCCTCTGTCACGGCATGAAGCTGCTGTTTAATCCTGTTTCCCTCTTTTCTTTTTTCACGTCTCAGGGTCGCAGTGTGTTTTATTTAGAATCCCCCTCAGACTTCCTTCATCTCTCCGTCCACACCCCGGATTTATTTTTATTCTCCCGTCTTCACCGCGGAAAATACAAACAACAGGGATCTGCTGCTGAAAACCGACTCATCATGATGCAAACGAATGTATGGGAAGGATCACGTTTGAATTAAAGTTAAAGCTTCTACTCTGCAAAAACATAAATAAGATTGTGACTTTAACCTGGTAAAACCTGCAGCAGGTTCTCTACAGATTAGATCTGTAGCGTCGCCGGAGCAGGAGTGTCAGAGGAGAGGTCGTGTTGTCACCTCACAGACTCTACGCCGTCCACGCTGCTGCTCACAACAAATAAGGTCGAAGGCGACGCAGCAGCAGGGAGCTGTAAAACCTGAGCAACAGGTGACACCTCAGGTTCGCACCGCCGCTGCTGTGATGTCACTCTGGTGCGAAGCCTCAGCCGACACCTGCACCGCGGACCACACGCATCACAGGGACAGGCGGCGTGGTCAGGACGGGCCCCTCCCTAAGGGACATGAAGACACGCTCACATAAAGACCCAGTGTGATCGTATATGTTCATAACCGAGGTTAAACACCTGCAGGTCACAGGTGAACCAACATCAACATGCCGACAGTCATTTACAAACAGAGACTTCATACCTGCAGAGCTCTTTGCTGTAGGTTCATTCAATTCAAATTCAGAGAGGTCCAGAACGTTGTTTTATATATGTATATATCATTTTTTAAATGATTAATTGAATAAATAAATATATATTTTCCATTCACTCACAAATTATGACTGGTACTGGTTTCAAGGACAATAACAGCTGTAATAAGTAACTACACACCTGAGTTGTTTGACTTTTTTATGTTTCTTCTTCCTCCAACGGTCTCAACCAGTTTTATAAGAAACAACTGAACATCTTTAACACGTCCTTTCCTCGTTCTTTCCCTCTTCTACTCCACTTTCTCCACCTGTTTCTCCGACGTCGTCTCGTCAGTGATTGGCTGAGCAGCGTCACATGACCGGTGCCATAAAGGCGAGAAAAAGCAAAAATGTAATTATTCTCAATAAGTTGTGGGTTACAGTCTGACAGACACACCTCTCTCTGTGAGTGATCATTCTACAGTAAATATATGCTCATAAATTCAGTCTGAAAACGGCACCATGTTAAAAAGTCATTTCAGTTCCAGTGAGATATGAGATCTGATCCATGTGACAGAGAGAAAACAGAAGCATGAGCCTGGAGAAAGTTTTCAGCTAGTTTATCTTGTGTCGCAGCGGCTGTGAGGTCACCTGTGGTAAAGTGGCGTTGACATCAGGAATGTGTGCTTGCTTGCATTTGATTGGCCAGTGTAGCACCGCACCTGGTGGTGGAGAAGATCCTGGAGCTTCCTGTGCCGGCGTCAACACGGTGACATCAGTCACTCCCTCTGCCTGAATCAAACACACACACACACACACACACACACACACAGACAGGATATTTATATCTCTGACAGATGTGTTGCATGTCATCACCACAGCTGGAGAACTGAGAGGAAGACGAGCAACGAGGAGACGAGAATCACACAAAGACTTTCAAACAGCTGATTCATTCCCATCTGCACCTGCATCGACAAACACACCTGAGGTCAAGCGGTGAGGGCTGAAACAGGAAGTAACATCAGGATTTGGCAGCGTGTGTGTGTGTGTGTGTGTGTGTGTGTGTGTGAGAGAGAGAGAGAGGGACAGAAAGGTCAAAAAGCAGAGGAGATAAATGAGCCGTGTGTGTGTTGATGGTTTGCCCTTTGAGAGCAGCATCAAGATGTTTGATAGATGGCCTCTTCCTGTGTGTGTGTGTGTGTGTGTGTGTGTGTGTGTGTGTGTGTGTGTGTGTGTGTGTGTATATACAGTCTGCTTGCCCCTCAGCCAGTTCTGGTCCTCTGGCTCTGACATGCTGGACAATGATGGTGCAACACACACACATACACACACACACACACACACACACACAGAGCTGCATTAACTTGTGGCCATGATGTCATCAGTCAATAACGACATCACAACAGTTCAGCATTTTGATAAAAACATTATTTGTTATCTTGCTGAGAGTTAAATGTTCACATTGATCCCACTTCCACGTCTGTACGGTAAATATGAAGCTACAGCTGGTTAGCTTAGCTTAGCATAAAGACTGGAAACAGGGGCAAACAGTTAGCCTAGCTCCTTTAAAGCACTTAAGATGTTGTTATGTTTGGACAGAGCCAGACTAGAGTTCTGTGTGGGGCCTGAACTCGGCCTGTAACCAAGTCTTACAGATCCGACCCGACTCAGCCCGACTGCTGCAGCTGAATTTGATCCACCTGAGTTCTTTACGCAGGAAAACAGACCAAACGTGTCGGGTTCGAGTTCATGTGCTAGCTATTTCCCAGTGTTTTTACTCCATGTGCCAATCTACATTAGCCAGCTGCTAGCAGTAGCTTCATGCTACAGCGTGCAGACATCAGATTGGGATCAGTCTTTTCATTAAGAAAGCAAATAAGTGCATTTCCCAAAATATCAGACTCTTCTTTTTCAGTGTCTGAGATTTTTTTAACCTGAGGACAGAGCGAGCTGCAGCTCGTGAAGCCTTCTGATTTCGGCTGGTATGAATAAAATATTCTGGACTTACCATAAAGAGAGTCTGCACCCAGCAGCGTCAGCAGCAGGCTTACTCCAGACGAACTGCTCGTTTAATGCAGTTTGTTCTGATGCTGGACGCAGACGTGTGGACACAGGCTTGTTACACAGAGTTGTGTTTTCTTTGAAAATGTTGAACGTGTCATTTAACTTCATGTTCTCTTGATTCGTTTGGACTAATAAGTCATTGGTGATGTAAATTTAGTTTGGAAGAATGTGATTTTTATTCCTGGCGGTCTGTGGACACTGTGATAAGTTCACTTCCTGCTCGTCACACACACTGTGTCTGAGTGTGTGTGTCTCTGTCATTGGGATGTAAATGCTGAAGGCAAGTGTTTCTGTAACTAACAGCAATGTGTGTGACCTGTCATGGCTGGACTGTCTCACACACACACACACACACACACACACACACACACACACACACACAGTTTCCTGTTCAGTGAACCAGTCGACCGAACAGAACAAATCCCAACATACATGAGGGGAAGTCGGCCGACCAGAAACATGGAGGCGTATAAAGAGATCCAGTCTTTGTGGGTGTGGTAGAGGCTCGACCAATCAAAAGTCCAGGTCAGCAGCACAGAACTCATCTGAGTTTCTTTTTCCTCACTTGAACTGTTTCTGTATTTCACTGTAAATCTCAAAGAGTCTGAATCTCAGCAGCCAAAACTCAAACTTTATCAACAACTGAAAACTGAAAAAAATAAAAAATAGAAGCAAAGGCCTGATATCTTAGAGTGCATCATTGAATCTCTTTAAATCTCCTTGAATCATCAGAAAACTTCTTGAATTACCTGAAAAAAATCCTCGACTCACAGAATCACCTGAGATATCCTTAAAACATGAATCTCTTTTAATCACCAGAAATATCCACAAAAACTATTAAATATCCTTAAATCTCTTTGAACAATCCTTGAAAATATACTTCAGTCTCTTTTCACTGACTGAAACATCTTTGACACCCCTGGAATTATTCTTGAATCATATGAACAGAAAAATCCCTGATTGTCACTGAATCATCTGAAACATCTTTGAAAGTCCTTGAAATATTGTCAAATCTCCGGAGTCTCCTACATCTACAACAGTCTTGAATCACTCTGAAAAACATCCTGGAATCTGCCTTAAATGTGTATGAATCCTCTAGTTACAACCTTGAATCTCCTGGAAACATCCTTGAATCTAGAGAGATGTCTGTAGTTGTCATGGATACGTCTCAGTGCACTTCTCTGCAAGATCCAGATCGGTCCTGACCAGACACACTGAAGGGTAAACCTCCCAGGACCTGCAGTGTGTGTGTGTGTGTGTGTGTGTGTGTGTGTGTGTGTGTGTGTGAAGGTGTCTTTAAAGTAATCTCGTCTCAGTGTGACGTCTGAAGGACGGAGGAGTCACTCTGCTCCGAATAAAAACCTCACGTTCGACGTCTCTTCACATTAAAACATCTTTTCTCTGTAATTACTGCTCGTCTCTTTAAAGGAGGAGTGTGTGTGTGTTTGTGTGTGTGTGTTCGTGTGTGTGCGAGACGGGGTTTCATAATCAACACACACACAAATGCACCCAAGGCCTTAGGAGGCGGGAACTCACACACACAAAGTAAACAACAAAAACACACAAACCACAGTGTCCTCATCATGTAATGAATTGTTGTTTACTCATCTGATTCCCTCGCTTTCTGACATGACCACACACACACACACACACACACACACACACACACACACACACAAACACTCTCTCTGTTGCTACAGCTTATTGACGACAGCTGTGACGTGTTTACAGGAAGTCAGATCAGGGACGTTCACAGCCGGCGTGTTCAGCCTCACACACTCTGGAGGCCATTTTTATTAATCAGGCTTAATGTGGACGGACTCTCAGACGTGTGTGCGTGTGTGTGCGTGTGCGTGTGTGTGTGTGTGCGTGTGTGAGACACTAAAAGTCATGTGACCCTTTTAGAGTAAATGAAACACTGACACTGTGCTGGAGACCAGGGGGAGAAAACCAGTTTCCACTGAGTCACTGATGCATTTTCTTAAGCATCTAAGACAGTCACATTGATTCAGTATTCAGGTATGTGTGTGTGTGTGTGTGTGTGTGTGTGTGTGTGTGTGTGTGTGTGTGTGTGTGTCCAATAAGCATGGCCTGAAACTGTCAGAGCTCAGTTTTAACTCGACCAGAGTGACGAGCCATCGAAGACAGACAGCCTCCCACTGCCATGATTGGCAGAGTGGCATTTGCCTGTGTGTGTGTGTGTGTGTGTGTGTGTGTGTGTGTGTGTGTGTGTGTGTGTGTGTGTGTGGAGT
>NW_019524315.1:16301-17057 GCF_002814215.2 Seriola lalandi dorsalis
GAGTGTTGGACGTCAGTGACCTCTGACCTCTGACTTCGTTCCCTCTGACTCACTTCCTGGTTCTCGTGGATCTGATCCAGGAGCAGCTCCTCTGGAGGAGGTTTGAGCCTCTGTCCAGATGTTGAACAGGTCCCTCCGTCCCTCTAAGACTCGTGTAATCTGTCCTCGTCCTGCAGTGAGGAAACATCCACCGACTGTCTGATGGAGCAGCAGCTGAAGTGTCACCATGACGACGATGACATGGGTTGTTTGTTTCTACACACACAGTCAAATAGGAGAGTTCATCTGATCCCAGATCAGTTCAACCACTGGTGATCAGTGTGGGAGAAGACAGTGAAACCTTCGTCTTGTTCTTAGCTCACGATTCATCCAGGTGTTTGTGTGGAGACAATCTTCTTCTTCTTCCTTTTTCTTTCTTCCTCTTCTTTATTTCTTCTTCTTCTTTTTCTGTCATTTGTCAGTTTTCTTCTCCCTTCTCCCTTCTTCTTCTTCTGTGATCAGACTTGTGATGAGTCCAGCAGAGAATGTAAATGGACACGCTAATGCTAATGCTAATGCTAATGCTAATGCTAATGCTTCTGTACTTCTACCTGGGTCACATGATGACTGCAGGTAAGTTTTTTAAAGTAAAGGAAGTGAACACTTGATCACCTGTCTGTCGTTCAGGTGTCTGATCACAGGTTTCACACCTTTAAAGACCAAGTATAAAAAGTAATGAAAGACAAACATAAATCATGAAGGGGTGTGTGTGTGTGT
>NW_019524315.1:17077-17769 GCF_002814215.2 Seriola lalandi dorsalis
GGGGACTTTGTCTCTGCAGGTCAGTTTGACAATTAAAAGTTAGGTTTATTTAAAACAGATAAATTTCCCAACAGAAAAGTGAAGGAGACGTCAGAGAGTCATGAATTTATGGATTTAACTCCGTGACTTTTAGTGGCTGTAAAAGTGAAGATTGATCTGCTGAAGACGAATAATAAAGAGAATCAGGAGCTAATCAAAGGTTTTACGGTCAGAGACAGAGACAGGACCTGGACCAGGACCTGGACCAGGACCAGGACCAGGACCAGGACCAGGACCAGGACCAGGACCAGGACCAGGACCAGGACCTTGTGGGAGATTAGAAGATTATACCTTCACCTGTTCTGTTTCCATCGGCGTCACCGACGTCGTTCATGTGACGTCAGTGGAAACAAACACCTGGTTTGTTTTTGTTTTGGAGGTAAATAAAAACACAGGGGAGGAAATCATGTGACCAACAGCTTTAATGTTTTTATCTGAAAAACTAAAACACTTTCAAAGCTACAGACATCTTTATAAAATAACAGTTAACCCTATGATTGTGTGTGTGTTGTGTGTTCTTGTGAGCTTGACAACAACACACACCCCGAGTTCTTCTTCATGTTCACTTGATCATTAACAAACTTCAGGCTGAAACACAAAGTTCAGACTCTGACTAACTGAACATCATGTTTACAAGTGAAACAAGCGTCCAA
>NW_019524316.1:0-410 GCF_002814215.2 Seriola lalandi dorsalis
CCGTCAGTAATGTCGCTAATTTAAAACAAACACTTCCTGTTTACACACAGTCAATACTGCAGTGGTAAACTGCTGAGCTTGGTAGATGCGACCAATGAGGAAACTGCAACACAGTCACCTGGCATTCAGCTGACCAATGCTGGAACTATGATCACTCAGTAAATCAGGTTAGCGATTATAGGGCTGCTCCTGACTCCGCCCCTAATCTCCAGCTAATCCAAAAAAGGTCAAAGAGGTGGAGCAAACATACACTTCCCCACCTGTCACTCAAAGAGGCCACGCCCCCAATCCTCCATAACTGTAGTACTTAATAAAATGTAAACAGGTGAGTTATATAAACAGGTGAGTTATATAAACAGGTGAGTTATATAAACAGGTGTCATGAAGGAGGAAATCAGCTCCAGAGACCA
>NW_019524316.1:430-1446 GCF_002814215.2 Seriola lalandi dorsalis
ATTTACATAAAGTTTCAATCATCTGTAATAAAGTCTTAATTCTCTAAAGTTTAGATTCCACAGTAATAAATTCAGATTTATAAAAAAGTGTTGAGATTGTTTTTGAGCATCTGAACCAAAACTAGTGAACGTTTCCAGCTCAGATCGTTTTATTAAACGACTTTTAAATGTTCCACAAACTTTAATTTACTTCTTGTTCCTGAAAAAATCTGTTTAAAAATGTCCCAAACAGACGGAAACTCATTTCTTATTGTCAGAAAAAACAAATGTGTCAGAGGGAGGAGCTAAGAAGACCGTCACATGACCGTCACATGGCCGTCACATGACCGTCACGTGACCCTGACCCACTGTAGAGTCACAAGCTGTGTCTCAGTTCAGGGTCTGATCCTTCAGGAGACAGACTAGACTGTCTCATCTCAGACGTCCTCCTTCTCCTGGCTCCAACAGGTGGATCCTTCCTGGTCCAACGTATCCCATGATTCATTGCTCTCTGTTAATGACAGTGACTACTCGGACAGAGTCTGAAGATCACTCTGTTAAATGTCATGTTGTGTTTCAGCTCAGTTCAACGGTTCAACTGTTAAAACCAAGAGACTGAAAACAAAAAGTTACTGTGGGAAGAGTTTCATGTTGTCAAGGTTTAGTTTTTATTCCTCCTCACCGGCGCCAGTCGGAGCGGCCATTTTGTTTTCAGGTTGTCTCGTTTTCGTGCAAACGATATGTCAGAAACACCTTGATGGAACTTCTTTAAATTTGGTACAAACATTCACTTGGACTCGAGAACGGACTGATTAAACTTTTGGGGTCAAAGTTCAAAGGTCAACCTCAGAAAACCTGGTTTTGGCCTTGTGAACAGTATCTCAGTAAGATTGAGGGAATTTATTCAAATTTGTTAAAACGGTTCACCTGGACTCACCTGGACTCACCTGGACGAACTGACCTCACAAAACAGGAAGTAACCTGAAACTGGTCTGAGTGGAGGCGGAGCTGATTCTAGTTCTCTGTTATAATCTGAA
>NW_019524316.1:1466-1879 GCF_002814215.2 Seriola lalandi dorsalis
AACAGGTGAGTTATATAAACAGGTGAGTTATATAAACAGGTGTCATGAAGGAGGAAATCAGCTCTAGAGACCAAAACAGTTTTTGTACCAGGCTGTAAACATGTTTATTTCTGCTGTAAAGTTGGACATTTTAACATGGGAGTCTATGGGGACTGACTCACTGTTGGAGCCAGACTCTAGTGGTCGTTAGAGGAACTGCAGCTTTATTTCTCTGGCTGAGGGCTTGAAGCTAACAGGATTAGCCTAGCTCTGCCTGTCTGGAGATGTCGGCCATGTTTTAATGTGTTTGTTCTTAAAGCAGCAGATTCACCTTCATCGGGGAAATCAAGTTTTTTATTGAGCTCATCATCACAACGGTGACAGAACCATGACATCACACACGTGTACATACAAACATGAAGCAGTGACAGTGG
>NW_019524316.1:2159-5732 GCF_002814215.2 Seriola lalandi dorsalis
CCGCTGCATGCTGGGAGACTCAGTGGAGGTCGAGGTCGGGGACAGAGGAGCAGTGAGACATCATGTCCCAGAGACAGCAGCAGCACAGAGCAGCCGAACAGGCGGCAAGACACGAGTCGTCATTTCCGCCCTGATCCTGCTGCTCCACCACGAACACTGAGAGAGGGAGCGCCGCCAAAGCTTCATTCAGCAGGTTCTTTTCATTTTACAATTTTATTATTATTACTATTGATTTTATATGTGAAATGAGGAGATTGTTATGTTTTTAACTTAAAGTGAATATGACACCGTTCACTCTTACAGAAAAAAACACATGAATTTCATGTGTAAAACTCACGTGTGAACGTGTGGAACGTGTGGAACGTGTGGAACGTGTGGAACGTGTGGAACGTGGTTGTGGAACGTGTGAACGTGTGAACGTGTTGGTGGTGTAATGAGTGAAACCCGTTTATATCGGTGAATGTTTATACTTTGTTTCTTTGTAATGTGACTCTGACCTTTGACCTTTGACCTACCTGTCTGTTTTGGCTGCTCTCCGTACGGCCTCGGACCGTCCCAGTGGCAGGGGGCCCCTGTGGGCCCGCCGTGGTACCCCGGGTATCCAGGCTGAGTCATGAAAGCCCCCGGGGGACCCATGGGCCCCGGCGTCCCAGGGGGCCCGTGGTAGTAGGAGTGATCTCCACCTGCGTAGGTCTGAGGGAAGGTCTGCGGAGGGGACGGAGGCAGTTGTCATAGTAACAGTGGTGGCAAATTCAAGTATTAAATGTTTATTTCACAAAACAAACAAGAACATGAAAACAAGAAACACACTGAAGTCATGAGAAAAAATCTATATTAGTTATTATATTTATATTCATAATAAATCTTTTTAATAAATTTCATGTGGATTTGTTGGTTAAACCATAAAATATAAATGATTCATGAATATAAAAGCGTATATTAAATTTAAATGTTAGATTTTGAGCCGATGCTCGTCGCTCTGTGATGAACATGTGACGTCAGTTAAAGTGTCAGGAAATTAAATATTCTCAACGTTTTCACTTTGGTTGTTACAACATTAAAACGATGACGTGATGTTTTTCTGACTCTGATGAGTGAGGAAGAGCAGTGCATGCTGGGTACCTGGTACGACGAGCCGGGGAAGGCTGCAGGCTGAGAGATGAGAGCTGTAAAGACACAACAAGAGGTCACATGATCAAAATAACAGAATTAAAGAATTAAATCTTAGTGTTTTGATCATTAATTCAAACGTTGAAATGATCAAGTGAAGGAAGTTACAGGATTCATTTATGATTAAATCAACTGAATAAATCATAATAATAAAAGTCTTGTATCGTGGTTAAAATAACATCATATTTATTAACATTAATAAATACTTTTTAATAAATATAAATATTTAAAGTCTGTGACGAACCTGGAGGGTAACCGGGGGCCGAGTGTCCCTCTGGGAAATGAGGACGGTACGGAGGAGGCTGTTCCCCGTTCATCTGGAGGGATGATGATGATGATGATGATGATGATGATGATGATGATGATGATGATTAGACTCTAAGACAGGAAAGAGATAAATAACAGTCACTTCTTTTTGAGGCGTTTATTCTTTAGATGCTAAAGTTTTGTTTTAATGAAAATACTTTATTTTAGTAAAATGAGTTTTTATTTCTTTGTGGCGCCACCATCAGGACACTTTACCACACAACACGTGTGTGTGTGTGTGTGTGTGTGTGTGTGTGTGTGTGTCTGTGTGCGTGTGTGTGAGTGTGTGTGTGTGTTTGCGTGTGTGCGTGTGTGTGCGTGTGCGCGTTTGCGTGTGTGCGTGTGTGTGTGTGTGTGTGTGTCTGTGTGTGTGTGTGTGTGTGTCTGTGTCATTGTCTGTGTGTGTGTGTGTGTGTGTGTGTGTGTGTCTGTGTGTGTCTGTGTGTGTCTGTGTCATTGTCTCTGTGTGCGTGTGTCTGTGTGTGTGTGTGTCTGTGTGTGTCTGTGTGTGTCTGTGTGTGTGTGCGTGTGTGCGTGTGTGTGCGTGTGCGCGTTTGCGTGTGTGCGTGTGTGTGCGTGTGTGTGTGTGTGTAAACATGTTTCTGAACAACGTGCTGATGGAGCTGCTCTGAGATCAGCTGATTCACTGATTCATGTTGGAAAATAACTGACAACAATCACTCTGCTCTCACACTTTAACCCTCGATTCAGAATCAATAATCAATATATAAAGGTGTAATAACTGGTTTATAACAGAAGCAGATAATGTTATGTTGTGTGTCATGTTATTACAATGATTACATAAACTACAGTAACTTTACAGATGTAGATTTTACAAACCAGCTGTTCCTGTACGACCACATTAAAACACAGATTTTAAACATCTGTTATGGTGGTATTATCTACAATGATAAAATTATAGAATTAAAAATGAATTAAAAGTCATAGGTATATAAACATAAAACGACACAAATGTTCTGCTGATAGAGTGATTGTTGTTGTTTTGGTTGAATTTAAAGATTAATATATAATAATCATCAGTTCATCTGATGATAAATTTACATATAAACTACAAAACTTTAAAACTGCTTCTGTCTGAGTGAATGAGGAAGGGACCAGTCTAATGTCTGGTCAGCTGCCTTCATACCAACTCTAATCTAATCTACCGGTTTCCATGACAACCGCGGTGCAGAGACAGAGCTTCTCTGCATCTTATTGTTGACTAAACAGACATGTTGTTTGTTCTGAGGAAACAGTAAACAGCTTCCAGTTAGACCAGTTAGCGGCCTGCTCTCCCAGCTGTCAGTGAACACAACATCACGTAACACCGTCATATATCTCACATAGATTTATATTCTGACTAAAAACAGTTGAGTCAGCTGATCAATGGCGCCAAATGTTAGTGATAAACAAACATGTTTGTGGGACAAAAGATAATCGTCATCACATCAACCAATTAAAAAGCTTCAGTGTCATTTCATCGTCAAGTTATTCAGTGACGTCACACAAGCCCTCAAGAACTTTTGGAGTTTGGCGCGTGAGACAGTTTAAATACAAACTGAATCTTCATCTGAAATAATGAACTCTTTAATGACGTCACAGTTTCTATTCATCTACAGCTCGTTAAATGAAATGGATCTTCAGTCTGATTCAGGATCAGATTCAGATGTTTAGAGCGTCAGGTCTGAATGTTTCATGACGACACTACAGTAACTTTTAATGTTTAATACTCAGCTGACCGTCGCTGCCTCACGCGCTGCCTGACGTGCACACCTCCTCCGTCACCGTCCAGGTACAGGGCGGGAGTTCAGTGATGAGGCCGAACTGAGACCAAGACCAGAACCAACCCAGATAATGGATACAGCTGTTTCCCGTGAGCGTGGTGACGTCACTTTACATCAGATCAAATTTAAATTGTTGTATTTCTCAGCGGAGTTTGGCGCGTGTGAACTTACCTTGGCTGCTCTGTCGGACTGATGGATGATGAGCGCGAGGACACAGCTGGCAGAGGCACGAGGACAGGGTGAGGTCTGACACCTCCCAACACCACTGCTCACCCTCCCTCTCTTTTTCACCTCCTCCACCCCTCCCCTCCCC
>NW_019524316.1:5969-10132 GCF_002814215.2 Seriola lalandi dorsalis
CCCCCCCCCCCAGTGTTTTTCTGTCACCGGTTGAAATCAAACAACCTGCAGCGTTTGGACTCGAACCTGTTTGGACTGAAACTGAAACAACAACAACACAATGAAGATTATTTGTCCTGCAGGTGATAGTCGGAGCCCGAGGGCTGCGGCTAACGTTTGATCAGAGGCTCATCCTGTTGAGTCTCTGGGTGACGTCACAGCTGATCAATAGACACAGCAAGAGGAGGAGGAGTCACTGAGGTTTTACACGTTAATAACAACAGCAACATATTACAAAATACATTCATTAATATCATGTTATTTACTCAAGTTTTATTTTAATGTATTTTTGTTTATTGCTTGAAATTTACTGTTTATTGTTCAAATTCATTCATTCATTCATTCATTTTGTACCGCTTATCCTCTAGTAGGGTCGCGGGGGGGCTGGAGCCTGAAGATGCTGGGATGGGCTCCACCCCCCCGCGACCCTACTAGAGGATAAGCGGTACAAAATGAATGAATGAATGAATTGTTCAAATTGTCTTTCTTTATTTTATGAAGCAGTTTGAGTTTCATCTGGCGAATGAAAGCTGCAGTAAAAATAACATGATTATTATTTTATTATTATTATCATCTATGAACCGTATTCACACTGAATCAAAAGTGACTCATTACCAAGTTAAAAATAAAAAGCAGTCTGAACTTTAACTTTTACTTCCTGTTTTTCATTCTGATGAATTTACACAATAAAGCTACATTTGATCAACAAGTATAATAATAGTAATAATGTAATAATAATAATAATAATTGATCTGTTTCTGTTGATTTGTTTCCTCACAGACGGAGGG
This sequence comes from Seriola lalandi dorsalis, assembly GCF_002814215.2. NCBI lineage: Eukaryota > Metazoa > Chordata > Actinopteri > Carangiformes > Carangidae > Seriola > Seriola lalandi. The sequence goes on from NW_019524316.1 coordinate 6,797, forward strand.
AAGGTGTGACGGACTGGACTCAGGTGTGACAGGTGTGTTCTCAGCCTCACCTGGTCTCATATTGTGTCTTCACAGATAAAATAAAGGTTTGATGAAGGTAAACATGTAAACAAAGAGGTAAATATGATTAAAGAAGGAGAAGACAGAGACATGTTTCTGTTGTTTATTTGACTTTTTGGTTCATTTACTGACATCATTGATTTCTCTTTCTGCAGATCTACAGACATGAAGACACTGGACTGACCCTGAAGCTCCTAGCTACAGGTGCTCCGGCCAATCAGGACGCAGCTGTTGACACTGTGTTACACTCAGTGTTGTGTTCGTGAACATCACGTCCAGCTGTACATTCAGTAACACGTTGATACAGTAAAGTTCCTGCTCTGTAAGAAATGGTTTCCAGGATACGTTCAATGACTCTCCATGCTGTCCATGCAAAAACGGCAGAGTGTCAAACTGTCGTTGACTTTCACTAAAATAAACTGAAGTAAACGTGGGTGTGTTTGTGGTGTGTTCACTGACCTCCTCAGGAGGCGTTTGGGAGCTCTTACATAACAGAAGTGTGTGACTGCTCCTTAACTGTTGTTTGGATGGTAAACATCTCCATCTCCACTACATCAGCTCCACCCTCTGTTTGTCTTTGTAAATGTGTTTGACCAGGACGGAGCGTCTTTAAAAAACACCAACCTGAATAAAGTTGTTACATTCAAGAAGAAAGTTCTTTAAAATGTCTTTAAAATATGACTCTGTCTGAAACATCATGACTTTATTTTTCTTTTTTCTTCACTTTTTCTCAATATTAAGATTTTATTCCTTAATAAATATTAATAATAACCCTCTAATAATGATATGCTTCAGAATGACTGTATTCTCAAAATGTTACTTTTAACTTTTCCTCCTGATTAAACTTTATTTTTCTAACATTAAACTTTATTGAAATCTCAGATTGTATTTTTCCTGTATTTTTATCGTGTGAACAGCTATAACCATGGACACCTGTTACATCACCACCTCCCGTCATGTGACCTGAACATGGAAAAATAAACAGGTAGGTGGATAAGCGTTACATCGTTGGTCTTTCTGCCCTCTCCTGGTCACAATGTGTCACTGCAGCTTTAAAACCTGACGATTAAATCTCTACATATGAAGCTTGAAGCGAGTACATACAGGATACATGTCTGACGTCCAGTGACGATGCTTCTCTTCTCTATCTTGTCTCTAAGTTTCACTCTTTTGAAGGGAGGTCAGGGGTCAGAGGTCAGGGGTCAGAGGTCAGGGAGGTTATGTTGGAGGGTTGTTTCAGGGCTTCTCTAACATGAACATTAAGATATTGGACTAAAGCTAACTCAGCTGTGTCTCAATCCACGTACTTCACAACTCACAGAGCTGGTTCACTCAACACTTCTCACTCTAACGGTCGCCATCTTGGCTCCGTAGCAGAAGGGGAGGGGCCACTTACGTATTTTCAAACTTGTGAGAATGACGGCAGAGGAAGGAGGACACGACGATGGCGCAGATAGCGGCAGAATTTCCACGTCTCGTGACACGGGAAAGTAAAACGATCATTTTAAGTCAAGTGAGTAAAGCAGCCGCCGGGCGGGAAACAGCCGTGGTCACGTGCATTTCCGGTGAGTGCGCGACAGCAGAGTGCTACACTGTCAGACGTCACAGGGAGTTTTTGCTTCTGGGTTCTGTTTTCCGGAGCTCGTCAGGAGGAGAGGACGGCAGCCGAACTCCGAGGTTCACGCATGCGCATTGAAGAAAACCGTGTGATGTTTGACTGGTGAGAAGCGACAGTGAGATTCACTCAGCTTCTACCTCTCTGACATACACGTGTGTTTAAACTAAACATTAAGAGGCAGCAGCAGCAAGTAAACGAGCTAATGATGCTAATTTATCATCTCTGTGTGACATCAGGGGGAGAGAGAGAGAGTTAGCTAGTTAGCAGCTAGTTAGCAGCTAGTTAGCAGCTAGTTAGCAGTGTAGCTGTGAACGTGCAGTGTGATATACGTGAACTTTAGGCCGTTGGTCAGTTTGTCACCTCCATACTGAACATTTGATCAGCTGCTCGGTTCCTTCGCTTCCCTGTCTGTTCCACAGAGTACTACATGTGAGTATACAGAGTACTACATGTGAGTATACAGAGTACTACATGTGAGTATAGTGTGTACAGAGTACTACATGTGAGTATACAGAGTACTACATGTGAGTATAGTGTGTACAGAGTACTACATGTGAGTATACAGAGTACTACATGTGAGTATAGTGTGTACAGAGTACTACATGTGAGTATAGTGTGTACAGAGTACTACATGAGTATAGGGTGTACACAGAGTACTACATGTGAGTATAGTGTGTACAGAGTACTACATGTGAGTATACAGAGTACTACATGAGTGTAGAGTGTACACAGAGTACTACATGTGAGTATAGTGTGTACAGAATACTACATGAGTGTAGAGTGTACACAGAGGACTACCTGTGTGCAGTACCTGAAGTACCTGGTTTGAGACACAGATCTTAGAGTCGAACACAGACGACCGTTCTGGACCTCGTTGTCCAGGTCCACAGGTCTGAGGTCTCATTGAGCCGTCCTCTGTGTCCTCAGACGTCGTCTAGTCACCTGACCTTCATGCTGTTCACCCCAGAGACCTGGACTGCGTGGCAGCTCAGGTGAGACTAACATGGTGACGAGCGGTTCAGGTGTGTCTCTGGTCTGACAAACAGGAAACGAGGCGACTGTGGTCGTGTTGGCGTCGCTGGTGATGTGAAGGTCAGACCACCAGAGCCATGAGTTCAGTCACTGAGGTGTGGGTCTGGACCGTGTCCTCGCCGTCATGGTTTTTGTGTGTTTCAGTCCTGGAGGACTGGAGGCCACCTGGAGTCCCACCTCTGCTGACGTATAGCTCTGATGGCCCCGCCCCCGTCATTAGGAGGTAGCAGTCTGCTTGTTGCGAAAGGTTTCGAAGAACGCCATCATCCCCTTCCTCACGCTTCTGCTGTTGCCCTTCGTTATCCTTGGCGTCAGCATGGTGGAGCCACTGCCGCCATGGTAACGGGACGTAAGAGGAGGGAAAGCTGCACCGTCCATGGAGTTGGCCCGTTTGACCTTTGATGGGTTCGCACGCCACGACTTGGACCTCGGAGGAGGAGTCTGAGCCACCAGACACTTCTGATACTGAACCTGACAGACAAGAGAGGACTGTTAGAGGATCCAGACAGGAAGTAATGTCATGACACCAGTGACCAATCAGTGTTGACCTGACCTCAGCAGGTGGAGGACTGAAGCAGACAGGAAGTGATGTCATAAAACCAAAACCAGGAGATGATCAAATTTAA
>NW_019524316.1:10982-12070 GCF_002814215.2 Seriola lalandi dorsalis
GTAGCAGGTGATCTCAGAGAAGTGAACAGGTGAGTCACCTTGTCTGGGCAAGTCTTCAGGTGAGATGCTCTCCATGGTCAGAGAGCGAGACGGCCTCATCAGCGTCTTCTCTGACATCATCTACAGACAGAACGTTCACACATTTATCCTGGAGCAGAGGCGAAGCCAGGGTTTCATACGTCACAAACCTCAGGAACCAATCCTGTGGGCACGAGGGCGGGGCTAAATAAACCTGAAGCCTCGTCAATACAGAGAGCGCAAGTTAGCATTAGTGCAACCGCTAACATTGTGTCAGCCACTGCCCATTACAAGCTAACAAACAACATAAACAAATAAAAGACGCTAACTACACTAACCTTTCTGAAAAGATGCTAATTGCGCTAACAGTGCTGAAAAGATGCTAACTTTACTACCTGTTCTGAAAAAGCGCTAACTGTGCTAAAGGTTCTGATCTGTCTGCTTGTCTTTGGTTCTGGTCTCAACAATCTCCTCATCTGAGTCTGGGTCTGACTGAAGCTCAACCATCTTCACACTCTCTGCTCTTTCACCTGGAGCAAGCAGGTGGTGGGCGGGGCTCCAGGACCGATCCAGATTTCTCAATCAGGAAGTGAGAGGAGATGAAACCATGTGAAGCTAAATATGAATCACAGCAGAGGATGTTCACAGACTTTAAACATGGAGGTTGTTTCAGAACCTGCTCCCTCACTGACCTTGGAGCACATCTCATGTAGAGCGCTGGCGATGGCTTTGGCTGGAGCGTCGCAGCGAAACACGTGACACTTCAGCACACAGCTGTCCTTATCTCCCGCCACGAAGGCAAAGTCCCTGAACACAACACACACACACACACACAGTGGTCAGGTGGTTGTAGTCAACCAGCTGATGGACAGGTGATCATGTGATCAGCAGGTTAAATGGATTAATGACCCTGACGTATAGAGGAGGTGGAGGGAGTGTAACTGTGTGTGTTCCTGGAGGTAAAGGTAGAGTGGTTTACCTGTCCCTGCCCAGGTAGGGGGGGGGAGGGGCGTGTTAAAGAAACAGAGAGAGTGACAGTGTTAGTGAGAACAGACAGGTAAACAAACTGA
>NW_019524317.1:0-1150 GCF_002814215.2 Seriola lalandi dorsalis
AGGAGAGGAGGAGGAGGAAGAGATGAGGAGAGGAGGAGGAGGAAGAGATGAGGAGAGGAGGAGGAGGAAGAGAGGAGGAGGAGGAAGCGAGGAGGAGAGGAGGAGGAGGAAGAGATGAGGAGAGAAGGAGGAAGAGACATGAGGAGAGGAGGAGGAGGAAGAGATGAGGAGAGAAGGAGGAGGAAGAGATGAGGAGAGAAGGAGGAAGAGACATGAGGAGAGGAGGAGGAGGAAGAGATGAGGAGAGGAGGAAGAGATGAGGAGAGAAGGAGGAAGAGACATGAGGAGAGGAGGAGGAGGAAGAGATGAGGAGAGAAGGAGGAGGAAGAGATGAGGAGAGAAGGAGGAAGAGACATGAGGAGAGGAGGAGGAGGAGCTTTCACCATTTCTTGGTAAAAGTGTTTAAAATCCTTTAAAAAAAACATCACAGTTATAAACAGAGGCTCCGCCCACATCATCATCATCATTATTAATTTTATTATTATTGTTGTTGTTGTTGTTGTTGTGTTGTAGTGGGCCAATCAGCAGCAGTTGTGTTGTCAGTCTGTCAGTGAATCTGATGATGTAACTGATCTGAAGTGAAAGATCAATGCAGATAGAGACAGAGACACTCTTCCTCCTCCTCGTCCTCCTCCTCACTGCATTACAGCAGGAGTGTGTGGGGCTAATGAGGAGGTAAACGCTCCCCTGGGAGAAGCAGAGTAAGAGTCAGCAGCGTCTCCTCTGCAGAGAGACTGAAAGAGGAGCTGACAGGAGAGACAACAGGCTCCACCCACCTCCGACCTTCACCTCATCCACCGGAGACAACTTCTTCTTGTCCTCCTCCTCTTCCTCCTCCTCCTCCTGAAACAACATGATGGATGTGAAGGAACCATAAAAACAGATGGACATTTTCTAAACAAACTTTTCATCCAAGCAGACACACACACAGAGAGTCTGACGTCCTGCTGGTTTATATTAGAGCTGTAATGATGGAGAATATATTTCGGCCATGTTGTTTGTTGTCATCCTGCATCCTCTCCATTTCCTGTTTATTATAATAATAGTATGAAAACAAACATGGACAGGATAAAAGGAGAAAAGCTTAAGTCTAAAAAACTGGACACTATTTCCACAAGTTCAATTTGGATTAGACCTGGTCCAGACCACC
>NW_019524317.1:1475-2726 GCF_002814215.2 Seriola lalandi dorsalis
CTTCTCCACCATCTGTGTCTCCACTGTCATTCAGGACCTGAACGAGAGCAGGTCTGAGGTCTCAGGGTAAATACTGAACTCAGACGGACTTCAACATACTTTTAATCTTATAAATATCATAAATATATATAATTATAAATATTTACCATTAACTGACAATCCTGTGATGATGCAGAATCCTGTGTTCACCTTCCTCAGTGTTGTTGATCTTACCTGGCTCATGTAGTTGACGCACAGGAGGAGAGGCGGGAACTAAAACGCACATTCACATTCACTGTTACATTCACAGCTACACGGCTAACTGCTAACTAGCTAGCTAAGTCTCTGCTCCTGTCTCCAGCGTCACCGCTCTCTCTCTCTCTCTTTCTCGCCCGCTACGCACACGACCTACGTACCGATCTATTCGCAAAAAGTAGCCGCTCTACTCCTGTGACAATATTCAGTCTCAAATTTACAGCAGATCTCACACAGAGATGAAGAATCAGTGCGATTAGCTCGTTTACCTGCTACTGCTGCCTCTTAACGGTTAAAACGTTTCCACACACGTCTGCGCATGCGTATAATGCTGCGATATCATAACTGATCTCAGAACGGTAGGAGCAGAGTCAAGCTCACTTTGGCGATCGGGGGTTATCCTCGATGCGCATGATGCAAACCGCCAAAAGACAAAATGCCCCCAAAAATGACAGAAATGATAGGTACAACGGCCGGAAGTCAAGCTAGTTTCTGAGACAATATAAGCCAATCAAAGTGTTCCACATTAGAGCCACACCCCCTTTTTCTGCAAGAATGGCCGACCGTGAGAAGAGGAGGAATAATAAAGCGCATTTTAATCTAGCACTTATATTGTTAAAGTACATAATTTGTGATTGAAATAAACACAAGATGTTATATTTTTTTATATTATTGTCAAAATATCGTATGAAAGATTTATAGCTTTTATAGCTTTTATAGCTTTTTCTATTTTCACAAGCATCCGTCCATTTGAAGGTCGAGGGATCTGAATGTCACCAGTAGGGAAATAAAAAGGGAAATACCGTTCTAATTTGATTTTCTAATGATACAATCATCTTACAATGCAACTTATTATGGACACACAATATTCAGATGGTGTGGCTTTGAACACAATTCTGGAAATACTTAAGAAACTGTCAGGAGGCACAACAGTGTGGCTGGTGTTGAAGGACTTGTTGTTTTGTCACCTTGTTGACAGAGGTAAAATACAGTCATGAAACTTTACATGTGTTTAGT
>NW_019524318.1:0-574 GCF_002814215.2 Seriola lalandi dorsalis
TCCATCATCCCTCATCCATCATCCATCGTCCATCGTCCCTCGTCCCTCGTCCCTCATCTCTCATCCATCATCCCTCATCCATCGTCCCTCGTCCCTCATCTCTCATCCATCATCCATCATCCATCATCCCTCATCCATCATCCCTCATCCCTCATCCCTCATCCTTCATCCTTCATCCATCATCCATCATCCCTCATACCTCATCCCTCATCCATCATCCCTCATCCCTCATCCCTCATCCTTCATCCTTCATCCATCCTTCATCATCCCTCATCCATCATCCTTCATCCATCATCCCTCATCCATCATCCATCGTCCATCGTCCCTCGTCCCTCGTCCCTCATCTCTCATCCATCATCCATCATCCATCATCCCTCATCCCTCATCCATCATCCCTCATCCATCATCCTTCATCCATCATCCCTCATCCATCATCCCTCATCCCTCATCCCTCATCCTTCATCCTTCATCCATCATCCATCATCCCTCATCCATCATCCTTCATCCATCATCCCTCATCCATCATCCCTCATCCATCATCCATCATCCCTCATCCATCATCCATCATCCCTCA
>NW_019524318.1:1646-3686 GCF_002814215.2 Seriola lalandi dorsalis
CAGCGGAGCCTCACGTGCGCCCTCCGATGACGAAATGTTCACCTCGCAGATCCTAGCGGACCCTCGCGTACTTGCAGACGCGGCAAGTAAAACGCTGGTTTAAGGCGACACCAGATCTCGGCTGCTTGGCCACCTGTTCACCCTCTCGCTCCCCGGACCGGGAGATCAGCTGGAGTCTGAGACCTTGGAGGCAGATTGTTCCATTCGTCTGTTCAGTTGAGAGTATGTGAACCAATGCTTGACCTTTCTGTAAAGTACCACTCAACAGGATCTCAGAGTAGCTCTTAGAGTGTCGGATGTTTTCTCCATAACTTCAACGTTTGTTGGTGCCCAGCTCAACATTTTCTGGCTGTCTGAGCTACACGCATCAAGCAAATCAGTTTCCTGATGACCTCTGTTGTTCAAACCGCTGATCTCTTCCTACTCTGCCTGGAGTCGCCTGTAAACTACGTGCAGATTTCTCACGTGCTAAGACGCTAATCTCAGTGTGTTCCACTTCAGTCCAGGTTTCTTTGGGCTCAATCTGAGATGTGACTCAGTCTCATGATCACGTGTTCTTGAAACATGGGATGTAGACGATGACTCCACTGCAGTGTGGAGGAAGATCTCTCACAGTTAACATCACATACAAATGACCTTTGAGCGTCTTCCGGCTGTGAAACGGGGCAGAGTAGATGTTTGTTTGCAGTGTGACATTTCTGCAGGTTTCAGCAAGTTTAACTTTTAAGAGACATTTTAAGACAATTATCAATGCAGTTTAAGATCTACTTTAATTTTTTTTTTTTTAATTAGATGCAGTAGTAGATGTAGTTACTTGATGGTTAAGTCTTGGCTTTAAGTTTGAGGTTAGAATCAGGTTTATGTTAGAGTTAGACCTTCAGCTGTGACGGCTGAGATTATGGGCTCAGGGAATAGGAAACGCAGTACGTCCCCATGAATACAGTAAAACAGGGATGTGTGTTTGTGCCTGTGCTTTAAGGGCCTTCGGGATCTTTGGATTATAAGATTATCGAGTCTAATGGAATAACAGAGGAGTTGAATGTGAATGAATGGATATAAATTATTTCATGTCCTTGTCTGGTTTTAATGTCCAGAGTTGTTTGTGAGCCGATGGTACAGAGAGTCTTTGGCAGTTTCCAGGGAAACATGATCCGCTTGTAATTTGTCCTCAGCTTTTATTCACCGCTGTCGGTCTGTTCTTACAAAAATATGTAATTCATAGTGACGTGAGTGAAGTTTTGTTTCTTCAGCATCAAACTGTGTGAGTCATTTTATATAACGACAGACTGTCGAACAGGAGCTACACCTGAAGTGGTAAACTTAAAAAAGAAATTGTGGGTGAGTGATATTTACTAACACACCAGAATCTCCCACTCAACTGTCGGCTGTCGAGTTGCATTGTGGGTAACGAAGGCACCCGGTTGTGACAAGGAAGAAGAATGTGTGAGATAGAGAAGAGGACATCTCTGGCTCTGCTGTATCGATTTTAATACATTTTTAAAAAGGATCCATCGTGAGTTGGACAGTGTGAGAAGAGCGTAATGCTAAATCGATGATCGTCTCATCGACGTCCAAGTTACTGTCTCTACTTTGTTTCAGTGCAGCTGAATTCAGACAAGTGATTGTGATTCTTTAAAACTAAAACTCATGTAAACAGTGTCCACAGCATGTGAGCCTTTCACACTTCTTCTTCTTCTTCTAAATATTCAGTTTAATGAGGTCTTGTTTTCATAACCTGTGGCCAGAGCTGCAATTTAAAATACAACACATTTCACTGAATTATGATGTAATTTAATGTAATGCAGGTTATCACGTTCAGCTTGAGGCGGACCTTCGATCCTCCACCTCCGCACACGTCCACATACTCCTGCTTTTAATTAATGTTTCATACAGCAACATCTTTTTTCATTTATCTCTCATCTCAACAAACACAAAGCCTCCTGTCTGCCAGCAGAGAGAGAGAGAGAGAGAGAGAGCCTGAAACCTCATCAAGTGGATCTCTGCGGTGAGGTAATGAAAAAATGAAAACCCTTGAGCGCT
>NW_019524319.1:0-934 GCF_002814215.2 Seriola lalandi dorsalis
GTTTTATGCCTTACTATAATATGACGTTTTATGCCTTACTATAATATGACGTTTTATGCCTTACTATACTATGACGTTTTATGCCTTACTATAATATGACGTTTTATGCCTTACTATACTATGATGTTTTATGCCTTACTATACTATGACGTTTTTTCAAGTTTTTATGCCTTACTACACTATGACGTTTTATGCCTTACTATACTATGATGTTTTATGCCTTACTATACTATGACGTTTTTTCAAGTTTTTATGCCTTACTACACTATGACGTTTTATGCCTTACTATACTATAACGTTTTTTCAAGTTTTTATGCCTTACTATAATATGACGTTTTATGCCTTACTATACTATGACGTTTTTTCAAGTTTTTATGCCTTAATATAATATGACGTTTTATGCCTTACTATACTATGATGTTTTTTCAAGTTTTTATGCCTTACTATACTATGACGTTTTTTCAAGTTTTTATGCGTTACTATACTATGATGTTTTTTCAAGTTTTTATGCCTTACTATACTATGACGTTGTATGCCTTACTATACTATGACGTTTTTTCAAGTTTTTATGCCTTACTTTACTGATGTTTTTTCACGTTTTATGCCTTACTATAATATGACGTTTTATGCCTTACTATACTATAACGTTTTTTCAAGTTTTTATGACTTACTATAATATTACGTTTTATGCCTTACTATACTATGACGTTTTTTCAAGTTTTATGTCTTATTATAATTTGACGTTTTAAGCCTTACTATACTATGACATTTTTTCAAGTTTTTATGCCTTACTATACTATGATGTTTTTTCAAGTTTTTATGCCTTACTATAATATTACGTTTTATGCCTTACTATAATATGACGTTTTATGCCTTACTATACTATGACGTTTTTTCAAGTTTTTATGCCTTACTATAATATGATGTTTTATGT
>NW_019524320.1:0-1095 GCF_002814215.2 Seriola lalandi dorsalis
TAGTATGGCATAAAATGTCAAAAAATAATAATAGTATATTAAAGCATAAAAAGTCATAAAAAGGTCATAGTATGGCAATGCATAAGACAAAATGATATAGTAAGGCATAATAATGACAAAAAACATCAAAATATAGTATGGCTCTAAAAAGCCAAAAAACGTCATAGTATAGTATGGCATAAAACGTCAAAAAAAACCATCATAGTATATTAAGGCATAAAAGGTCATATAAACGTCATAGTATGGCAAGGCATGGGACGAAATTATGTAATAAGGCATAATAATGACAAAAAACATCAAAATATTGTATGGCACAAAAATGCTAAAAAACGTCATAGTATAGTATGGCATAAAATGTCAAAAAATAATAATAGTATATTAAAGCATAAAAAGTCATAAAAAGGTCATAGTATGGCAATGCATAAGACAAAATGATATAGTAAGTCATAATAATGACAAAAAACATCAAAATATAGTATGGCACAAAAAAGCCAAAAAACGTCATAGCATAAAACATATGGCATAAAACGTCAAAAAATCATCATAGTATATTAAGGCATAAAAGGTCATATAAATGTCATAGTATAGCAAGGCATGGGACGAAAATATGAAATAAGGCATAATAATGATAAAAAACATCAAAGTATACTATTGCATAAAAATGTCAAAAAACGTCATAGTATAGTATGGCATAAAATGTCAAAAAATAATAATGGTATATTAAAGCATAAAAAGTCATAAAAAGGTCATAGTATGGCAATGCATAAGACAAAATGAATATAGTAAGGCATAATAGATGACAAAAAACATCAAAATATTGTATGGCACAAAAATGCCAAAAAACGTCATAATATAGTATGGCATAAAACGTCAAAAAATTATATTAGTATATTTAGGCACAAAAGGTTATATAAACGTCATAGTATGGCAATGCATAAGACAAAATGATATAGTAAGGCATAATAGTGACAAAAAACATCAAAATATAGTATGGCTCTAAAAAGCCAAAAAACGTCATAGTATAGTATGGCATAAAATGTCAAAAAATAATAATAGTATATTAAAGCATAAAAAGTCATAAAAAGGTCATAGTAT
>NW_019524321.1:5000-16454 GCF_002814215.2 Seriola lalandi dorsalis
CACACCTGAGAGGTCACCTGTTGGAAGAAAAAAAAGCTTAGTTAAAGGACACTGATGATATTCTGTAACTTTCTACTGAGAATAACCAACATACTCCGTCCTGTTGCTCCAAATTCTCACTACGGCGCCAAATGTCAATCAATCCACTGCTGAAAACAGTCCTCCTGTTTGTTTACTGAGCCTTCTTTAAAATTAAAATAATTTATCTGTTGTTTTCCTCAACCAGGCGGACAGGACCAGGTCGCAACTTTCTCATCGTGGTGACAGATGGTCAATCGTATGACGACGTGAGAAGCCCGGCGCTGATTGCACACAAACAAGGTATTTATGTGTGATTTCAAACCACAGCAGTTTATGTTCTATTCTTTTTGTCACATCTAATTCATATCATACCTGTTTCTCCTGTCCATCAATCACCAGAAATCACCATCTACTCCGTGGGCGTTGCCTGGGCCCCCATGGATGACCTCAGAGCGATGTCATCAGAGCCAAAGGACAGCCACACCTTCTTCACCAGAGAGTTCAACGGCCTCGCCGACTTCATCCCTCCGCTGGTCCAAGGCATCTGCCGAGACTTTGCTGAGAAAAACTAAGATCACACACACACACACACACACACACACACACACACACACACACACGTTTGTACTTCTGCACTTGTGATGACAACTTCAACCGAACCCTTAAATAGTCTGATAAAATGTCCTCACAAAGATAGAAGTTCGCATTTGTACTTCTATATTTGAGGTGCCTCAAGTCTTAATGTTCTAATAGACTCACTTTTAGTACATATTTGTATTCCTGTTATTTTGAGGACCTTTACTAACATATTATCCGGCCTGTAAACCTAAAACTCCGACTGTTTAAGAGGTGCTCTGCAGGTACAGGAACAGGTCCTCACAAACATAGCAGCACATACAGGTACTTGAGTACTTGTAAGGTCCTTCACTGACATACATCACCTGGCAACTAAACCTAAAACCCAAATCTTAAAGCTTTGAAAGGTGAGAACCAAACAAATGTCCCCATTATCTAAAATGTCCTTGCTTTGCAGAACAAAATCAAGTCCCCACAAAGACAGAAGTACAAGAGCACACACACACATTGTATATATACCATACACATATACCCACAAAACACACAGCATAGAAAGATACTCATACACCAAAAACATTTTTCTATTTAATTAAGGAGACGTTGGAAAATCATCAAATGTGATAATCATCATCAACAACAGTAGAAACCACATTCATTCACTCTTCACTCGACAGGGTTCGGGTCAAATTACTCTGAAGTGCAGCTCAAGAATTAGTAAAACTATAAAAACAAAACATAGAACGTAAAACCTGTGAGAAAATCCTTAATATCATGAAATTAATCTCCAAATTAATCTCATCAATTCTGATCAACCTGAACTTGAATCTTACTTTTTAAACAGATCCTAACTATGGAATGAAACTCTGCTGAATCCTTTAATGAACTGCAGATTAAAGGGAAACAAAATCACAAATAAAGATCTTCCAATTACAAAATGAATCAACTGTAACTGTAAAATAATTTATTCATAATTATAAGGTACTTTATTAAACTGCAATTATGAGAAAACTAACCCATAATTACACAAATTTGTTATAAGATCCATAACTCATAATTATAACAAAATAATCTCATAATGAAGTTTTCTGGATCTTGTGATTACAAAATAAAAATAATGTTTACACTTATTTTGTAATATCTTCTATGTTATTATTACAAGATCTGTATCTCATAATTCTGATATAAAGATTTTATAATTATGAAAATAGTTTTCTAGTTACTGTGACATCTGTATGTCACAATTAAGAGAAATATTTCATGATTATGAAATCTACATATTGTAGGTAAATACTTTTACCTACAGGAAATCTTTTTCATGATGATGACATCTTTATATCATAATTACAGTAATGAGATCCTCAACTTTTACATTATAATTATTAGATATGTACATAATTTAAAGACCAATTTTAATTAGTTTGTTTAATCCAAGATTGTGTATTGCTTTCTAATGATCCACGTAGGAGATCATGTTTTTACATCAACACACTATATGAGTGAACAGTGAATGAATGAGTGATTTGGGATTCACAGGATGTTGGATGATCCTCCAGATGTTCCACATGTTTATTTAACAGGGTTTCGTCTGTTCGTTGAACGTTTTGGGAAATCATCTTGTCTGTGTGTTTATCTGTCCTCCTTATTAAAGCTCTGGACAAGACACAAATGCTTTTCTTAAAATGTTTAACTGATCCTTTAGTTTCTTTAATTTCTTTTTGTAAACAGTCTCAGATAAAATCACTTTTGTTTCAGTCCATATCAGTTTGTTTCCTGAATCTGTCTTTAGACAAAAAGAAATCCTCAACCTTAAACTAGAGCATGGAGGTTTATTCTTGACCTTGGGAACATTTCTCTGTAATAAAACTTAAGGTTCACTTACTAGCTTTTTTCAGAGCTTTCAAGTTTCTTCAGCAAATGGAACTTGCTCAGGTGTTGTCACGTGACCTAAGTAAGGCACATTGGTCATGTGATAACAGGTGTTCGTTTCTGTGAGATACTACATTCGAGAAGTGAATCTAGTAAGTAAAACTTAAGTTGAGTCTATGTTATAACAGAAAAATTAATTTAAATTAACTTAAAATCAATCAGTTATTAACATGACAAAATTAAACTGTCACTGTCAATTCTCAAGTCAAGTTTCTATTTGTAACATTTAATTTTTTCATATTTTAATCATAAAAAACTGGATCAAAAGACTTGACAGAAATATCTTTCCCTCTTTGGTCCAAGATTTAAGCTCCATCCTTTTTTGTTGTTGTTGTAATTGATGTACATTTGCCAAACATGTAGATTTTTCTGTATTTTTCTTAAACTGTAATCTATAATCTTTTTTTTTTATGAGGACAGGGCCACAGCATGGCGCCGGCAGAAAACCAGACTTTGTTAAAATACGCAATTAAATCTTCACAGTTTGTTCATTTTAAACTTTTTCTGCTGTGTTTGTTTTACAAGCAGAATCAGAGGAAACCAGTTTCACAGTTTCATTCCTTTGTGTTTCTATGTGGTAAAAACAAACTCGGAATCAACCTTTTTTCTCTTGTTTAGACTTGAATAAATAATTGAATGAAATGTGCCAAATCTGTCCATCACAATGTTAAATATATTTTATTTTATGTCAGAACAAATTAAGACAAAAGAACTTTACAATATTTTTGGATTTCTACAGAACTCTGTATTTGTCATGGAGGAAAAAACAAATTAATAAATCTCTGTGCAAAATCAAACTGCACCAAATCCAAGCTGCTCATTTAATAACTTAAAATATAAAATATAGATTTAGATTGGATAAGTTCTGACAAAGACATGTCAACTATTGTTTAACTATTGTTTATCGCTATGTTCTGTTAATTTAACTGCCCAATTTATTAATAAATGCAGATGATTAGGTCTTTTCCTCATGACACATGCCAGATTCCATTGATTTCATACTCAAATAAAATGTTTGTAATTGTGGAAAAGAGCGTAAATGACCATCTTTTAAGAGTTTAAAGTCTCTGCCAGTACATTTTCATATTTTCTGAATGGGAAATGAGCAACGTGAATGGAAAGAATACAGGATGTGCTGTTTGCAGGAGGAGGTGTCAGCCTGTAAGAACACATATATAAAAATGTAAAAAAAAATTAATTTGTCTCTGTGTAAATGAAACCTCTGATGGGATTCGGGTGGTAAAAGACAATTCTGTCCTTTTTCTGTATTTATTACCTGTTTTTTTCTTGTGTTTCTCCAATAAAGAATAGTTATTTTTACAGCTTGTCCATGTCCATGTTACTGAAGCTCAGACTGTCAGACAGCGACGTGTCGCCACCTGGTGTCCAAACTGCAGATAACAGTCAGAAAAGTGTAAACACATTTCACATATATCTGCTAATAAAGCAACAAACATTTTTACTTTCTATTTATGAAGATTTTTTATTCAAATCTGGAAAACAATATTCAAGGATGTTGTTAATTCTTTAAAATGAGGAACGTGGAGCATCCTGTGAAATTATACTTTAGCAGAGGTTTCAAAAATAAGGAGATACTTCTTCTGAAACATTAAGATGATTATTACCTGGTATATACAGGTAACATCAGTATCACCTTTTCTTCTTCTACACCCATGTTTCATGCTTCACCCGAGAGACTTAGACAATCTGAAGTTCATTACCCAGAAATCTAAACGCTGACTCGGGTTAGTTTGACGAAGATCTTCACAACTCTTCACTTCTGGGTCTTGCATTAGAAAGTTGTAAAATAAAAAGTTGTGTATTCGTTTTGTTTTCTTTCAGTAGTTGTGGAATTCTTCAGTCGACTAACGGCCAAAAAAATCATTCATGTAATTCTTCGCATTAGATTCATATTATCAGTCTTTATTTTTTCACTTCATGTTCCATCTGTAACTGTCTGTTTATATATAAAAACATTAGTTGCACCAATTCGCTGTATCTGATTATCTTCTTCTTTTTCAGCTCAGACTGTAAAACTCATGTCTTTGTCTTTCTGGTTTGAATTCATGGATTTGAGAAGTGATTTAAAAATAAAGTCAGATACTCAACATGTGTCCAAAGTCTTTAAAATGTGCAGCTGAACAGCAGAAAATGTATAATTTATACTTTTTGGTGAGCAGTTTTTTATCCAGATGAATGAACATTAGCTCTTTTTATTTTGACTGACACTTAAACTACGTTCACTTATTGCTGATATCCAAACAGTAACTATCTCCAGTGTTTCTTTGCTTAAACTTTAAAACAATAAATTAAATTTTACCTTGTTTTTATTGTTTACACTGTTTCAAAAATCTACATTTTAAGACGTATGAAAAGGTTTTCCATGAATTTTCTCCACTAAGGTACATTTAAATTTTCATCATAAAAGTTTAGTTAAAAATAAAACAAACTTTTCTAGTTAAAAAAATAAGTGGTACGTATGTGCATGAAGGCAATAAAATATCTGGTCAAAAGAAAGTCGGTATTCTGTGTGTTAGCAAGCAGCTCTCATTTCAGCTGTTTTCACCTGTAAAGCATTTGACTGTGACTCTGTTACACACATTGAATTAACACTCACACTCACTTTCCAAAGCTCCTACAAATCTATAAATCTATAAGAACAGCTCAACAGGTGTTGGACTCACCTGTAAAATCAGTTTGATCATTTGTTCTTCACAGAAGCAGTTTATTCTGAAAGGAAGAGTTCATTTTGTAAAGGGGGTTTGGGTTGTTTCCATGGAAACAGATACCTTAAATGTTTTTCACGTGAAATAAAGTTTTGAAAGAACTTGAGGCATCATGGGTTCATTAATGTTATTAATGACGGTAACTTTACTTTTTAAAGGATTTCAACAGGATATTCGTTCTTGTCATTTAATAAATAGTTTGACTCCAAAAGAATTTATTTAATTATCATCACAAAACCTGGTGATTAGTTTTTGTTAGATCAGCTAATCGATGAATTGACTGACTGTTGCTGCTCTTCTGCAAAAACGAGCTCAGGTGTGACTTTGCTGGAGCTTTTATTTTGGCGGGTGTGTTCCTGTGCAGCAGAATGAGGAGGGGGCGGCAGCCTCTGTACAGGTACACCATTTAATAGTTATTATAGACATTTTATATACATTTCAACAGTTGTATTCTGCTATGTGGTACAATCTTTAAAATCTGCTGTTTCATAGTTTGTAAATCAAAAAAAAAAAAAAAAAAAAAAAAAAAAAAAAAAAACTTACAAAACTCATCAAAACTCGCAAACTGATCAGAACCTTTTTTTTTTATCCATTTTTTGGAAGACTAGAAAAAATACTTTTATTGTATTAATCATGCATTACACAAACAAAAAAAAGTCTTTAGTTACACAGTAAGTTGTAGCGTGGGTGAAAATAAAACAAAAATAAAACGTTTTGTTTGGAGTTGTGATCGATCAGGAGCCGCGCGCGTTACAAATCCCTTCAGTTAGAAAAATTAAATTAAAACCGGAACACGACGATAAAATGAAAAACTCCCCGCGAGTCCGAGCGGGTCGGAACCGGTTCTACTAGATGAGACTAAAAACCATCTAATGATATAAATAAGAAACTCCTGCTCAGTGAAGCTGTGGCCGAGAAACGTGAAGAAAAAGATCACACAGTGATTTGAGGAGGAGGATGAAGAGGAGGAGGAAGAGGAGCAGCCTGCAGACCTCTACAGAGGATTTACTGCAGCGTCGTCACCTGTTTACACCCAACACGCACAGACTGAGACTGTGGTGTGTTCAGGGACTCTGTAAAGCCGAGTATTTCCAGGTTTATTAACAGAGGTTGGTGTCAAACTGCCAAAACATGAGCTGTGATGTTTCACTTCAACACGATACATCGCCATCAAACCTTTATCATTTTTTATTTTGTCTTTTTTGAAGGTCTATTTTATTTTAAACATATTTTCTTTATTTAAAAAAACAACTATAAAATCAATCAGCTTCCTCTCTGTGCAGCACTGAGTGACGTCACCTTGGACTCGACAGATCACAGCTACACATGAATAAAACTGACAGTAAAAATGGATTCAAATGTTATTGTAAAAGTCTGATTTCTGCAGTCAAACACTGAATCTTCACGGTGAAACTCAGAATAACAAACACACCCTGAAGTTGTTCCTTTCAGCTGCTCAGCTTGTCAGTATCTGATCTGAAGTTTGGGACGAAGGTCGCTTCAAATGAACGAATCCATCAGAGAGAAGCTGTATCCGACCGAGGTGACGTGTTCATTTCAAATGTTTAAACTCCTACTCAACATTTTCCTGAGGTTGTTGAAGACAAACCAAAACCAGGAGAACAAACAACACGCAAACATGGAGGACGTGGACATTTTCTTTTTTTTTTTTTAGCAGCTTTTTAAGACAAATCACTCAGATGACAGATCGTCCTTGAACTCAACGTAACTTTAGCTGACGTCTTCTTCAGCGTCATTCAACTGTATTTGTGTCTCTACCATCAGCCCCATGAGACGTGAACACGCCAGGAGAGAATAACAAAGGTCTGTCCTCCTCCTCCTCTTCCTGCTCCTCCTCTTCCTCCTCCTCCTCCTCCTCCTCTTCCTCCTCCTCTTCCTCCTCCTCCTCCTCCTCAGCAGCTCCCTCCCTCCTCTCTCCTTTACTCTCTACATTAAATCTGTGACAGGATCCAAAAACTGAACCCAGAGTTTGTGAAAAGAACCGGCCTGAGACGGGCCCGGAGGTCTGTGAATCATCGGGGCGTGAGGTGGGCGGGGTCGATGGCAGGACTGGACGGGAACGAGGAACCAGAATCCTCCTTGGTGACATTTAGAAAAAAAAAAAAAAAAAAAAACAGATTATAAAAACTAATTTATTTTATACAAACAAACAAACAAAAAAAACCCATCTGGACCACAGTCCTTACATGGGGCGGGGTTTAAACGCAGGGCTCTGATTGGCCCACCAGGGGCTGAGGCGACCAATCCTCCACAGCCAATCAGCTCAAACCTCGTCAGAGACAAACGGCGACAGACGATCTGATTTCTAACTCCACGTGTTGGTTCGTGAAGTTTCTCCAACTTTGACCCGTTTTCAAAAATCAACTCATCCTTTAAAAACACTATAAAAAAGTTGGGCAGGTTAAAATCTGAGAACAGCTGTTTGTTTGTTTGTTTGTTTGTTTTTTGTTGTTGTTTTCCTGAAGCTTTGGTTCAGATTTAATTATTAAAAAACTCAAAGAGAAAGAAGCACAGAGGGTTAAAACACGCTTTAAAGGAAAAACCCGCCTCCGATCTTCTTCTTCTTCTGTGGTTCAGCTCAGTTTGTCACGTGCAACACTTTCCAACATTTAAACTGTTTCATTTACCTCGAGGTGAACGCAGCTTCATGTCAACGTCAACATTTTCCACCATGACGCACATGACGAACATTTTTCTTCATGGTTAATGTTTCCCGCCTTTTTACAGCAGCGTGTGCCGCCTGTTTGTCTCAGCGGTGATGTCACGGCGGAAAACAACAACAGATCGTTGTTGCTATAGAAACAATCACTACTAGGGGAGAGAAACTCAAAACCGCTTGAATAAAAGTCCTGGGGCCGGTTGCAAAACACCTTAAGTTAAGATTTTCCTCAAAGTCTGAGTTAAAGTTTCTTTAAAATACAAACATCTGCTCAAAACACCCTCAAGTCTTTTTTTTCTTTTTTTAAGTTTCCTTAAAATGTTCACTGAAGTATTTCAGGTTTTCTCCTTATCTTAGTCTTAAACTTAAGGAATCACTTAAAGTCAGTTAAAGCATTTTACAAAAGACCTTAGTGACCAAACTAAGGAAAAAACTAAAGGTGACTTCATCTTAACTGAAATATGAACAAACTTTATGGTGATAAATGAAGAGCGTTCCTTATGGCAGCAAATCAACGGTCTCCGTGGAAACAGTAGAATTTCACTGCTGCAAATGCCTCAAATGTTTTCCTTAACTTAGAAAAGATTCAAGAGAAATTAAACCTCAAGTTTCAGGCTTAAGTAGCAAACTTAAGGTGTTTTGTGAAACCGGCCGCCTGCTCTTTTATCAGCGCTGAAAACTTGAACCGATTTATTTTAGCAGGAGCGAAGAGCAACACCTGAGGGCTGCTGCCGATCACCGGGCTCATTACCAATTCACTGATCAATCATTTAATCATTTCAACGTTGGAAGATGTCCATCACAGTTCTGCAGAGTCCAAGGTGACGCCTTCAGAGAGACACTGGACACTGATTGGCTCGAGTGGTGAAGTTAAAACATGATGTAATAGGTCCGATTCTGTTTGGGGAATTTCTCGACTTTATGAACCGTCACATAAAAAAAAAACAAACAAAAATGCCAAAATAATCCTGTGAGTCGTTGGTTCGTGTCCTGCAGCTGAGCGGCTGGTGCAGAGTTAAGGTGGAACGACATTGTGTTTGTGCAGAAATCAGACGCTGTGGGGCGTTTGCTGAGCGTTGGACGCAGCGCTGGCGGCTCTCCCAGGGACGTTCTCCCGCTGCGAGAACCAAACGTGGAAACATCTGGACGTGATGTTGATGAAAAACACGGCAAACTACAGAACGCTGACGGAAACAAGAACGCCACTGAGCCGGCTCCGCTCCTGTCCGAGCTGCAGGTCAAACTAGCGTTAAAACAAGGGAGGGAGGGAGGGGGTGGGGCTTCATGTAGTGTCATCAGAGCTATGTTCAGACTGGGAGGGGGGAGATGACATCACAGGACAGGTGAGCTGCAGGTGAGCTGCTGTGTGTCGACCTGCAGGTTTAAACAACATTTCCACAACGTTTCTGCTCCTGAACGTCTCAGTCAGTCAGCGCTCCACCTCTTAACTTAAACTGTGTGTGTGTGTGTGTGTGTGTGTGTGTGTGTGTGTGTGTGTGTGTGTGTGTTCAGTCGTCCAGTGGAGATCCTCATCACCTCCAGTCTTTCATTAATATATATTCTGTGTTCAGAGACCTGAACAGACCTGAATCGTGTGTGTGTGTGTGTGTGTGTGTGTGTGAACGGCCTAGCCTCTCTCTCTCTCTCTTTCTGAGTCTCTCGCCCCCGCAGTCATCTGATTCCTCCTCCTCCTCCTCCCCCTCTTCTTCCTCCTCCTCCTCCTAGTCTAGACGTAGACCCTGGCGAGGGCGTCGGCTCCGGCGGAGGCGATGTAGGCCTTGGAGGGGTGGAAGGCCACGTCGTAGATGGCCTCCTCGCTCTTCTTACGGTGAGCGGTGATCTCCTGAACGCACGTTTTACTGTCGAGGTTCCACAGACGCAGAGAGCAGTCGTGACCTGAGGAGGAGGAAGAGGAGGAGAGGAGGAGGAGGAAGAGGAAGAGGAAGAGAGGAGGAGGAGGAAACATGTCGGCGATCATGTCAGTGAAATATTTTGGTGAAAATAAAACCATGACAGATTCTGTTTGACGTGTGCGACTTACTGCCAGACATCAGGTAGATCCCGTTGGGATCCACGGCCAGACTGGTCACTGCGTCCAGGTGAGCCACCATGGCGTGGATCACTTTACCTGCGCACAGACAGGAGAGGTCAAACAGGTGGATGAGAGGCGGTTTATGACGCGTTCATACGAAGTGTGTTTACCTGTCTCTTATACACATCTGTGTGAGTGTGCATGTGTGTGTGTGTGTGTGTGTACCGTAGGTGTCGTAGGGGTCGACATTTGAGCTGGGGATGTTCCACCACTGGATGGTTGAGTCGATGCCTCCGCTGAAACACTGTTCGCCACTGGAGGTCATCGCCAACGACAACACTGGACCACTGACACACAGAGACACAGACCTTCAGTTACCACACAACAGACAGTAAACCAGCTGTGTGTGTGTGTGTGTGTGTGTGTGTGTGTGTGTGTGTATAGATACGTACACATGGGCTCTGAATGTGTAGATGGGTTCCACATCAAAAGAGGCACTTCTGCAAAAACAGTGGAAATAAAACATTATCATCTTCATCACCACCCTCCTCTTCATCCTCATCCTCATCTCAGCAGCTTTTATCTAAAAGACTGAAAACACGGCGTCTCCTCTCAGCTGAGCTCCGTGGTGATGTGGTGCGCTGCGGTAAATCTTGAAGGGGGATTCTTTACAGGGATTATGTGCGGGACACTGACTGTATTTGAAGTTTAGCTGAACAGTGTCAAATGAGGCAAATGAGATGCTAATACTGAAGCGCTGTCGGCGGCGAGGAGACGGGATTTTCCTCTGAAGTCGAGAGAGTCAACACAAAGAAACATCCTGTGATCTGTGACCAACTCCCTCTGATGAGACCGCACAGATATACTGCACATACACTTCAACTCTGCAATCACACCTTATATTAACACATTTAACTTGTTTTACTTATATATAAATAAATATATAGTATTAGGACATATTTTCACTTTTATCTTTATATCTTATCTTAACCCTGCGTAGCGGCAGCATTGTTGATTCCTCGTAATTTTCATGATATATTTATACATATTTTACATATTTATAAGCTGCATGCGTCATGAAAATGACGAGGAATCAACAATGTTGTGCTACGCAGCACCAGGTATAAATGGGTTAATAATCTTACTTCTTATTCTCTATTCTTTGTTGTTTTTCTGTGAGAGAGCACCTGTAATGCAACCTAATTAAAGTATTCTGATTGATACAGTGTGTATATATATATATATATATATATGTATATATATGTATATATATATATATGTATCAACCCTTTTAGCAGCTGCATGTGGAGACAGAGTGATTTTAGTGACGTTTTGTCAAAAATAAATTAAGAAATTAATTTATAGTGAAAAGAAATCTAACACTGAGTAACCTGTAAACTCTATGTAGAAAGACGGAGCTGCAGCAGCCGCCACGCACACGCAACTCACACGCCACGCACACGCAACTCACACGCAGGCAGTGTGTTCCCAGC
>NW_019524321.1:17523-19368 GCF_002814215.2 Seriola lalandi dorsalis
TGACATCAGAAGCTAACAGTAACTCCTGATGCAGCACCTTCACATCCAGACTGAATAACTTCCACACACACGCACGATCGTCATCTGTTCACATGTAAATCATCACATGGATTTGTCTCTATGACAGAAAACTAGATCTTTTTTCTCACCCCACTCCGTCCCGTCTCCAGAGCTCCGAGCTTCGCCCGCCCCCTCTCCGTCCTCGCCTGTCACCAAGAAGTCAAACTCCTTCAGAGCCTCCTCTGTGTCGGCGTCGTCCTCCGACGCCAAGCCCTCGTTCCCGACCTAGAGGAGGAGGAGAGAGGGAAGAATTAGGAAAAAAATAAAAACTTTGAAGGAAGGGAAGAGAGAGAAAGGAAGGAAGGAAGGAAGGGAGCCGTTGTCAGAAGAAGAAAGAACAAAATGAAAGGAGGGAGAAAACGAGGGAGGGACATCAGAGGGGGAGGGAAGAGGGAAGGTACGAAGTAGATAGGGAGGAAGGAAAGTGAGTGTGTGTGTGTGTGTGTGTGTGTGTGTGTGTGTGTGTGTGTGTGCGTGTGCGTGCCTTGGTCTTGTGTTTCTTGGCTCGGTGGTGTTTGTCGGTGCTGATGTCGTCCATCAGGTCTCCCTCCTCATCCTCGTCTTCATCGCTGTCCTCTGCGTTCTCCAGGAAGTTAAACGTCTCCAGAACGTCACCTGGACTCCTGGACACAAAAACATTCAGGTGTTGCCTCTGTGTGACCTCTGACCCCACTATCTGTGTGTGTGTGTGTGTGTGTGTGTACCTCTTGCTGTCCTTGCGGCGCTCCGTCCCGTTGATCAGGTGCTGCAGGTTCTTGTTCTCCACGGATCCGTTCTGCTCTGATCCCGACAAGCCGAGCAGAGAGCGAACCCTCTGGGTGCGAACATCCAGGATGGTGTCCGTGTATCCGACTTCCTGCAGGTACCTGAACACACCACACACACAGTTGCATATGGACTGTTGATCACACTCAGAACAGGAAAACAGTAACTAGCTGATTAGTGTGATGATTGCCAATTAATTTTCTGTTGATTGGTTAGTTGTTGCATGTTAACATTTGTGTGTGTGTGTGTGTGTGTGTGCTCTTACTGTCTGAGCAGCTGTCTTCCTTGTTTCCAGGTGAGCTGACTGTTGGCGGGAACAGCAGAGACCTCTGAGTCTTTGGTGTCTGGAGGACGAACACACAGAACAGACAATGAGGCGACACAGGGACAGTTTTACTCTCTTCCAAACATCTCCTCTCTTTTATCACTTTATTATTTCATCTTTACTATTTTGTTTCATTTTGATTTGATTTGTAATATCCTACTTTTGTTTCTGTTTTTAGAGTTTTATTATTTTATCTTTATCCCTCTATCTTCACCTTTGCTTTCCACTCTTCGGTGTTTCCTCAGTCCCTGTTATTATCGTCTTTTTTCTATTGTTTTTATTTATTACTTGGTTATTTATTGTTCTGTGTGTAAATGGGTGTATGTGGGTGACAGGGTTGTTTTTTTTTTTTATTGCTTTTATTCTCTAAAGCTCTTTGTTACATCGTCTGTATGAAAAGTGCAACACAAATAAAGTCTGATTGATTGATTTCTAATCTACAGTGCGACGCCCTCGATAAGATCCTAGTCACTGGGTCAGTGATAACACTGGGACTGAGAGGACTGATCCTAACCAGGAAGAGCGCTGAATCCGATCAATACGATGAGTTCAAGTGTCGGGAGAGGGATAAAGGGTAACATGGAGGAGAGAAGTAAGAAGAAGGGAGTGAAGAAAGAGAGGAAGAGGAGGAGATGAAAGCAGGATATAAAGCTGAGAGAGAAGAAGAGATTAAAGCGGAGGGAGATGAGAGTGTA
>NW_019524322.1:0-968 GCF_002814215.2 Seriola lalandi dorsalis
ACTACACTACACTACACTACACTACACTACACAACACTACACTACACTACACTACACTACACAACACTACACTACACTACACAACACAACACAACACTACACTACACAACACTACACTACACTACACTACACAACACTACACAACACTACACTACACTACACAACACTACACTATACTACACTACACAACACTACACTATACTACACTACACTACACTACACTACACAACACAACACTACACTACACTACACTACACTACACTACACTACACTACACTACACTACACTACACTACACTACACTACACAACACAACACTACACAACACTACACTACACTACACAACACTACACTACACAACACTACACTACACTATACTACACAACACTACACTACACTACACTACACAACACTACACTACACTACACTATACTACACTATACTACACAACACTACACTACACTACACAACACTACACTACACAACACTACACTACACTACACTACACTACACTACACTACACTACACTACACAACACTACACTACACAACACTATACTACACTACACTACACTACACTACACTACACTACACTACACTACACTACACAACACTACACTACACTACACTACACAACACTACACTACACTACACTATACTACACTATACTACACAACACTACACTATACTACACTACACTACACTACACTACACTACACAACACTATACTACACTATACTACACTACACAACACTACACTATACTACACTACACTACACTACACTACACTACACAACACAACACTACACTACACAACACAACACAACACTACACTACACAACACTACACTACACTACACTACACTACACTACACAACACTACACTACACTACACTACACAACACTACACTACACTACACTACACTACACAACACAACACTACACTACACAACACAACACAACACTACACT